>NW_027185392.1:6957500-6982500 GCF_022577435.1 Embiotoca jacksoni | reverse complement strand
TTTAACAAGTGGCAAACAAAAAATGGGCCCAAAAATCCATGATGCATAAATAATAGCTTTTGTTCAAACAATATTTGAGTGTTTTTCTTTTGACGTAGTTTTTTTTACAGCAGTTTTCTAAAAACCTAATACATTTTTATTGAATTCTGAAGTCGCTTTATTATGATGACTGAAGTTTAACACCTACTTATTTACCTTTGCAAGTCTGGTGTGTGTGTGTGTATGTGTGTGTGTGTGTGTGTGTGTACGTACAGTGTTTGTATGGCTCTTAGCGACGAGAAAGTCCCCTTGGCGATGGTCTGGAGCTTGTTGTCATATAGCGATAGCAGATTAAGATTGTGAAGGTCTTGAAATGCGTCCACACGCAGACATGCTATCTTATTAGCATTCAGTAACCTGAAACAAAGAAGTAACAGAGTGAAGGAGAGAGAAATGAGGGCTTATCCTGTTATCGTTCTTCTACGAGTGCTTCAGACAGTGCGGGTCAGTGATGATGGCTTTCAATCATCATATCTCTCTCTGTTGACAATGTTTTAGTTAAGCACTTTTCACCTGAATATCAATGAGATGTGGATGTGAGCGCTTAGCTTCTGGCTAACTTTGTGTGTCTGCGTGTGTTTTTCGTTTGTGTGTGTTTTTACTCACAATAGCTGCAGAGAAAATAGTCCCTCAAACAGTCCTTTGGAAATCTCAGTGATCTTGTTCCCATATAGTACCCTGCAGAGAATAAACACTACATTAATAAGTTATGAGTAAGACCACACATACAGTATTATCCAACACTCAGTATATTCTGTACAGTCAAACCTCGTCTCCCTTCTCTTTGTTTGACGAGTATCTGTTTCTCATAGAGGGTATCTTTATTCATGCAAAAAATGCTCTTCGGGTTATTGTCCTCATTCTAGGCAAACTTAATATTCACTGCTGTACTAGATGGGAAAAGATGGGATTCTTTGACCATGGTCAGTTTCATCAGACTATGAACTTGATAAGTTATTTAGCAGCAGGGCTTTGTCTCCAGAATCTGTTTCTACTCATTTTGACTTTTCAATATTTCACAACTGGCTGATGGACTTCAGAGCATCCTCCCCAGAATCTGTGGCTTAAGTTGAGCAGCGTTCTTTGTCTCCTTTTAGGACATTTGGTCAATTAAAGAATCAACATTGTAACTACTATTTATAACATTCTGAAAATAGACCAATATCACCCCTTTAGCAATGTCAGATGTTGTGAATTTTAAATTTTGTCACAAGGAAATATTTGACGAACATTCACCAGATTCACTTCCTAAACATGAAACCAAACGCTCAGGTGTAAATGTAACTGCTGTCTGCTGCAAGACCTCTTACACATTTAGATATTTCGTAAGGTGCTACATGTGAAAAACAAGCAGATGCTTGGTTGGGCTGTAAAATATTTGCTTTTAGGACTGTGTGGCCTCAGTCTGTTCTATGAGAAACAGAGTCCACTGTCTTTGACAGGGACAAGTGCTGCATTCATGTCTTACAGTACATAAGACATGATACAATACGTATGGGGAATGTCTGACGGCTACAATATTTAGCAATATTTAGCAATATGTAGCAATGTACAGAAGTCTCCAGAAAATTCTGGACAACATGTTTGCAAAGTAGTTTCATCTCATTAAAACTCCATATTAACATTCAAAGTGTAAAAATAATTCAGCTATGAGTTTTGTTTCAGTTTGAAGTAAACCAAATAATTTATGTGCTCCAAAAAAACTGGATGTTACATAAACACAATGGCGGAATAAGTATTTAAATTATTTACTTGTAGTAATATCACAATATATAAAAAAAATACTCCCTTACAAGTAAAAGTCCTGCATTCAAAATAGAATAAAGAAAAGAAAAATTACATCAGTATTATTATTATTATTATTATAGAATGCGCTTAAAGTATCAAATGACAAAATACTTATTATGCAGCACGGCTCATAGAAGTGTTATGTTTAATTATCAAGTCCATATTTATGTTTTAATATCTAACATGTAACGTAGTTGGCTAAAGCAGAGCTAATTCTGGCAACTCTACTTACATTCTGCTGGGTACCTATCATCTATAATAATACATCATATTTTATAAAGTAATCATATGAAATATATCTGTCTGTATGTGAACACTCTGCACAAAAGAGTAAAATTAGTTGAAATCGCTTTCAATCTAAATGAAAAAACACTTTCATAAATCTGTCTGTGGCTGCAGTACGAGGAATGTGAGCTGTTATCAAAGAAATGCTTTTTATAAATACATCAGATTACAAACACAAACAGGTCAAAGTTGAGAGACTGCCACTCCCTTGCCCAGCAAATACCTTTGATGCACACACACACACACACACACACACACACACACACACACACACACACACACACACACACACACACACACACACACACAGACAAGTTATCAGTCATCTTTCTGCTCCACGCTGAGTTGAGTTGTGTATGTAGGCAGTCCAAAGACATGTGTTTTAGATTGGCTTTTATTTCATTGTGCTGAGTGGCTGGCTGCCCCCGAGAGACCTGAGGTTGGGAAACACTTGATGTGGGGAGTGGACGCTTCATTTATGTCTCCCAGACACATTAGCACGTACTGTTCTGCGCACCCACAGACACACTTGTGCACGTACTGACACGTGCACGGACACAATCGATGGCTCATTTGCACCCTCTCCAACCAAACACTGACACACAATGAACACACAGTGCAGCTGTGAAAGCCATGCTGGATGTGATGTGTCAGCATGAATCTGTGTGTCCCATTCTCTCTGTGGTGAATGTGTAATGAGGTGGCAGAAGTCTCCATTCAGCAATTCAGCATTTATGAATTATTGACTTTGGAGAGACGAGACCTTAATATAACTCCTTCATGAAATAACTCTACATTCCTCTCTCCCTCTTCAGCTCCTCTCTTCATCCTCCTTCCCAAAGCTTCACACGCAAAGCAGATGGTCTGACCTGAGATTCAGGCCGCATAGAGAGACAGCAACACCACAGAAGTAAAATATCTTCCATCCATCCATCCAATATCCATACCCGGTTTATCCTGAACAGGGTCACAGGGGAGGCTGGAGCTCATCCCAGCTCCATAAAATTACTTATAAAACGGAATTTTTGTTTTGTGTTGGATTGATTATTAAAAGATAATCATGGATTTCATGAATTTGGATGTCGAGTATCACAGAAAAAGAAATATGAACAGTCAGATGATAAGACTCATGGAACAAAAAATAATGGTGAAATCATTCATTAAAATTAACCTTTTGCTAAAGGTCTCTTAGTTACCCTTGGCATTTTCATAAAATGTGAAAAGGATTTGTGGAGGAGGCCGAATGTTGAGATTGAAATTCTGGGTAAATATTTCCAAACTAAAAATAGTCAGGACAGAGCTGTTCATGGTAGTATGAGGCCTAAACTCCTTTAAAACAATTTTAGCATTAGAAATTGTTGTTGGACCGGTTCCCACACAGTGGATATGTAAGTCCAGAACAGGACCTTTCCTAACATAACCTACCTGTAACTATGCAGAATAATGAAGCTAGTTCACAATATGTTCACTGTTGGTCTTGGAAGTAATGCTATGCTACTGTAGGTATTTACAATGAGGTTAAAATAATTTGTCTGTTGTCTTTTGTAAAACCTGTCTGATTTTGTGATTGCATATGTTTCTTGCCTTTCTTGCTACTTTGTTGTAGTCATGTTGTGTTACCAGATCTCAGTAATTAAATTGGCAAGTACAGTCTTAATATAAAGCACACAAGTAATGCCTGAACTATGAAACACAGTATGATTAATAACAACTTTTAAGGAGGCCTAAAAAGATTTGAAACAATTAAATATTCTGCATACAGTTCAAACCAGTGTATTGTAGTGGTTTGTATGAACCACATCTTAAATACAAACACATCCCACAATACTCACAGAGAGTTGAGGGAGCGCAGACCTTGGAAGGCATCTGAGGCCAGCTCTGATATCTGGTTGTTGCTCAAGTCTCTGTGCAAAAACCGTGCAAAAGAAACAAGAAACAGAGACGGAGACGGTGAGGAAGACAAACACACAGAAAGTGAAACAAGGAGGTCAACAGAAGTCACAAACGGGACAGCAGCAAGGTTTTTGTGGATGGTTAACAGGGTACAGAATACATGTATCTCCTCATCTACTCACATCCTGCGCAGCTTCTTATAAGGAGAAAAAGCCCCAGCTGGGATCACCTTGATGGCGTTCTGCTCCAGTCGTCTGGAACCAAACATAGACACAGGCCATTGAGGAGCGACATTAACATTTGCTTATCTCAGAGCTATCGCTGCTGTATTGTTGACTGCCGGGGGGCTCAGGCTGAGGGGAACATTCCCAGATAAAGCGCTTTGATGTCCGTTGCCAAGGTGTGTCCCAGTTCTCTGATCTTTTGCCCTCTTTAACATGTGTACAGTCAGACGGACGCACAAACACACACGCACACACAGCCTTAACTATCTGGGCAGTGTTCCATTAAGTGCCAGTCTGACTCAGCGTCAATCAGGTCCAAACAAACCAAACCACGTCAGGAGTGTGAAAGAGAGAAGGAGTGGGGCAGACAGAAGAGAAAACAGACCCAAACAACTGTTCTCCAAACATTTCACATGTTCAGTCACTGTAACAACAAAGTCGGTGGAACATGATTTGCAAACCAACCATTCGATTGAGACATTTGACTAAAATATGTTTTTCATTTGCTTTTCTCCTCTATTTAGCTCTGCTTCATTGCTTTCTAGTCCTTTCAGTACGAACAGCTTTGACTGGTTGAACACAAACCTTTTAATGTATTATTTTGTATTCTATTCTACTCCATTGTTCTTTTAAGTCTAAAATGAATCGAGACAAATTCAAGTCAAGTATCAAATTAGAGTCCCAAGACTTTCAGAGTAAACTTCAACTCCAAATAAAGTCTAAAATCATTTGGAAAATTCACATCTCGAAGTCAAAGCAGGCCTCATGTCAAAGACTTAAAAACGTAGTCAATGTACGTCTCAGGTGAAATTTAAGATTTCTGAAACAAGTCCAAATTAATGATGAATTCAATTAAGACATTTTCAAGTCATGTCCCAGGTCTTGTCACATCAGGCATCAAGTCAAGTTTGTATTAAGTCAAGTCTTAAAGTCAAGTAAAAATTACTTGGCAAGTCTTCAAAATCCAGGGAAGTGTTCATTACCTCTAAAATGACACTGCACATCACAGCTGACACCATTTCCTTTCAATGGTTAGTCCTTGCAGTTCAACATTCAAGATGTGTGGCAGGAGTTAAATAGGAGGACATAGTATGAGACTTGAATGTCTTTTTTTATGAGGTGAAGTCTTACGCGAGACAAGTCTCAAACTCAGAGTTGTAGTGGTTGAAATCACGTCTCAAAACGTTTTTGTTACTTAACTCTGACTCAAGTCCAAGTCTGAAATCTTAAGTCTATACTTCTTTTCTGGACTTTGTCACTTTAAATCTGCTGTCTCTCATCCTTCCTCTTTTCTTAACGCCCACTTTTAGAAAGTGATATGATCTGTCTTGTCTCTCAGATTAATCTTTCAGTTCTTCCTCCCTCATTCCTTCATTATTTGCTTAAGCAGGGAAGAGCTGCATGAACAGGCTTTCTCATTTCACAGATGTGTGGTTTTATTTCACTACACAGAGTGAAAGAGAAGTAGTGAAACACAAAGTTGGAAAGAGACAAAGAGAGAAAATGAAGCAATGCACAGTGAAAGAGCAAGAGAAATGTCACTGCGCTGAGTGTGGATGCAGGAGTGCGTGTATGAATGCAGTGCAAAGTGGCTGTGAGTGTACTTGAATGTGTGTGTGTCTTACATCTCAGTGATGGTTTCAGGTAGGTTGGTGGGTATTTCTGTCAGACCCTTCCCTCTGCAGTCCACAATGTTGTTACTGCAGGCGCAGGACTCTGGGCACTGTAACACACTGCAGGAGGGGGATGACGATGACTGATGACCTATGCAGAGACAGATGCACAATATTATCCATGGATAATAGATTATGGTTCTTTTAGACCTTAAACTAAAGGACGTTGAAGCTCACGGACTTCAGTGAAGAAAAAACAGCAGCAAGTACAAAGCAGGTGAGCGAGAGAGGAAAAGAAGCCGTCTTTACATGTGACCTTGTCTAACTACAATCTCATTTTTAACCTTGTGTTGTATAGAAAATCCGATCAATATATATTTCATTAAGTGCAGATTTAAAGCCAAGCCATGCAATGGGCAATGAATACTTACCGTCGTCCCCATCTTGAAAAGCATGAGCCAAAGACAGTGAGGAAAAAGGAAACGAGACAAAGCAAAAGATGGGTTTGCCCCAGCAAAACAGCAAGTGGATGTAAGTCACAGAACAGACGACAAAGAAAACAGTAAACTCAACCTACCTGCGCACACAAACTCCTTCTTCTGCACCTCTGCCACGTTATGTCCCCTCAAGTGTGGAGGGGCCATGCATTGAGTGTAAAGACCCAGGCGGGGGCGCTGTCGCAGCCATTCTGACAGCCAGGCGACGTGGCAGTCACACTGCAGGTTGTTGGAGTGCAGGCGACTGTGTGGGATTGGAGGGGAGGGGAGGGGGCAGACAAGTGTCGAGAACAGGTGGGGGGAGGGAGAGGAGAAATTATAGATTTGATGACAGGAGCAGAGCGGGTGGAGGGGAGAGAGTCGCAAGTACGGATCAATCAATCAATTGCACAAACGGGCACACAAGAGAGAAATCCTTCCCCTCAGGGCGGTAATGTGTACCAAATATGCAGCGGTGCCACTTACAAGGTCCTGAGCTTTGGCATGTGGTTGAAACTGGCCACAGACAGTCGGCTGATGTTGTTATTGTTGAGGGTGCTGAGGAGAAAAGAGATGAATACACAACATAAGATATATATAGAATTTCACTGCTCCTTTATGGCCATAACAGTGAAACACTGTGAAAGGTATGGATGTTTTAACTGTGCTGAGGGGTACAACAACAGAATTGCCTTTAATGTTTTCAAAGCACAACCTTTTAAACTACAGTTTATCTGCTTGCTGCTTGCTTGCTAGCTCCCTTATCAACTATCACATTTAATTAAAACCAGCTGAGCCTCCTGTGTTGCTTTTTTCAGACACAGCCTTAAAACCTAATCCCTTTATTCCCTCCTGAACTGTTAAGACTACAGGATTCAGGGAGGACATTTAACATGTGGTCAGAAATTAGATTGCAGACAGGTGTTTCGGTGTCTTTGGTAAAAGGACATTTCTGTTAAAAAAAAACTTTTGACTGTAAACTATGAAAAAATGACATTTGGCAGATCTGGTAACCGCTCTCATGAAAAATCTCAAATTTCACATTTTCAAAACTTCACGTTAAAATCATCTCTAACTTTGATATTATGTTGTGGTTCATATAAAAACTGTAACTGGCAGCAAACACTACTCCTGATCTAATGTGATGATTGACTTCGAAATCAAAGTAATTCACATTTTCCACACAATATGAGGAAAATGAATATTTGTCATTAAAAACAAGCTCATCAGTGGACTCTAAAACCAAAAAAATAAAGTTTGTTCAGTGGCCCTGATGACATGGTGACCTAACTGCAATAATTCATATGTGACAGTAACACCACAGAACCAGGCATTATTTGTCACTCCTGAATATATATGAAAGTGTCTTTTTTCAGGAGCTGCACAGGCAATGCAGCCTTCAAAAGGTCAACGAGGATATTAGAGGTTCCTCATCCCACCGCTGTTAGTGTTCATCATTCACCAAAACCTCTGCTGCCATTAGCAGGGTGACTGAATAAACAGGTACTCACAGTACTTCCAGGTCACGCAGGGCTCGGAAAGCTCCATCTTCAATACAGCTGATGTGATTGTAGTCCAACTGGCTGTATTCACACACAAACGAGAGGAAAGAAAGAAAGAGAGAAAAAAAAAAGATGTAAAGGTGTCTAACAGGATGTCTTTAGGTGAAATTCAGGGCATGCAGGCAGTTCAGGATGAAAACTCCCCTGGCCAACTCATCAACAGCTCTCTGTCTCCCTCGTATTTGAGTTCTGTCTCCTGGGCTCTTTGTTCTTTGTAGATTCATTTCTAAACGTATTTATCTGTGTATCCATTCCTGTTTCCTGCTCTCTTCTATCTGATGTTTAATTTGTATGCGATGCTCCCTCCCTCCAACCCCCCCCTATCTCTCTTCCCCTCTCTCCCCCATTCTTTCTCAGAATCGCTTTACTGAAACAATTTAATTAAGACGTAAGCACAGTAAATCATCTGCTGTCACCCTCATTCTAATGCACACACACACACACACACACACACACACACACACACACACACACAGACAGACACACACACAATGCCCTTTCCTTTTGCAATAATTACAAGGCATTTCACAACAATTATCTGAAAAAAAACAAAACAGGAAGCAGTGAAATAGCTGAAAAATCCATACTTATAGAATTACTGCTGGGCAATTACATTACACACGGAATGACCAACAATTATCATAAGTATGAGTGAGGCAAACCAAAAAGAGAAAACAACAAAATGCCAGTGACGTGACATCCATAGCGAACACGCACACTCACACATACACAGCTGGTAACGAGCAGCGGTGCCAGTCAATACAGCAAGCAGGAAGCACATGACATTTAACACAATGAAATATTGATGCACAGGCGGTTGGGTGTTGTGCACATTTGCAAACATGTTGAAAAGCAAGTGACAGATGTACACGTATATACACACACAAATGAATGTGCACACACGGAGCACATATGCAGAGAAAGTATTGCTCAAGTGCCACTTACAGGTTCTTGATTTCCACAGCTCCCCTGAAGGCTTTCCTTGGAACCCCCTGAATCTGGTTCTCGCTGAGATCACTGCACAGAGAGAAAGAGAGAGACGAAGAGGAGAAGGGAGAAAGAGAAATAAGGTAGCAGGGAGTTAAGCCAAGCTGTCATAGTGCCACTTGTTTTGCAGCACAAGTACTTGATGTAATTACCAAAATGCAGTGGGGAAACTTCAGAGCCAGACGGATCATCTGCAAAATTGAGTTCCTTGCACACAGAGCACTCCTTCACCAAATACAATCAGCTGTCTCTGCTCATCTCCTAGTGACAAATAACACTTCCTCTGACAAGTGTCCACGCAGCTCGTAACCAGATGCAATTCAGTTGTCTGCTTTGAACATCCATACAATTCAGGTAGAAGAAGCTTTGAATGCACCGGCAACCTGTAGGGGGCACTGGTGACCTCCGCTTCCCTAACAGTTTTCTGTTCCTCCTCTCATCCCTCCCACTCATCTCTACCTCGCCCCCACCCACCGCTCCTGCCTCTGCTTTTAAGAAGTGAGTGATGGATGTGTGTGTGTGCGTGAGTATGAGCATTGGGGTTTAGAACGATTTAATTTTCAACCACTTTAACTAAGCTGCAGCAAAAACAAAACAAAACAAAAACAGCAAAGAAACAGTAATTTTGTTTCAGTCAGTGACATATAGGTGCAGTATGTGTGCTAATACATGTCGCTGTACGCACACACATGCACGCACACGCACACACACACACACACACACACACACACACACACACACACACACACACACACACACACACACACACACACGCGCACACACACACACACACACACACACACACACACACACACACACACACACACACACACACACACCCTCTCAGAAGAGTATAAATACACTCAAACCTAGAGCAGGTGTCGCCTGCTGTCAAGTGAAATACATTCCACCACTGGTTGGTATAGCAACTTGGTTTAGTGAAGGACACACACACACACACACACACATCAGTGCTGAAGGATGTATGCACAAATCATTACATGAAAAGAGGTGTTAATCACACATATGAGCGTGTATTTCCAGCAGATATAATAAAAATTCAATCTAGATCCTCTGGAAGGACGAAACTTGGACATTTAATAGTAACTCAGACTGCTAAATAGTGAGAGTCTGTGTGTGTGTTTGTGTGTGTCACCCGGCTTGCCCGTACAGACCCAAGTTCCAGACAGACTATCTGACCTTTCACTACTGACCTTCCAGCTCTTGACCCCAACTGTGGCACTGTGACCTCCACCATGCTAATCGGCTAACAGCTAAAGCCCGTTCACATTCCTCACATTCCTGCAGTTGTGATTGTATAATCAGCACTGCAGGTATCATCCATCTCCCTTGTCTCCACCCGCTGCTTCTAAACCTGCAGCTGAAGTGGTAATTTGTTTCTAAGAAAACAGAAGAAATTACAAAGCTAGAAGCCTGTTTGCGACTGAGAACCTTGAGTAGCTGCATCCTTGTTCTTGAAGATTATCTTTTGTAGCTTTGATGCCCAAATTAAATGACAAAACTGAATGTTTCTGTAGCCTCCAAGCCTGTGAGAGGGTTGGCTGCAGTGAGATTTTGATTGACAGCTGAGACAGCAGGGGCACAAAGATACAATGTAAACAAAACTTTCTCCGGTGACTGTTGCTTATTAGCAGAGGGACAGATGTTAGTACTAAAGAAAAAGTAATCAGTCGCTCTGAATCTACAGCGACTGATCATGGTACTTTCATGAATGTTTTAAAGATGTTCACAGTGTTTTAGCAGATGTCCACATTCACTACCAAGCCTCAGCATATGTGAGTCCACTTCTAGTCAGTGGAAGCTAATTTCCATGCAAGCCAAGTTGCAGCATGTGTCTATACTTGCAGATATAAAGAAGATATTATGGCTAGCAAGCTTGTGCAGCTCACTCTGTTGTGTTTTGCTTATCTGGCTGCATTCGGTTGACTAAAAGTTAGTTCTTTATGCAAACACAGTTTAAAGTCAAATGTGGTGCAGAAAAGATTAATTGTAAGTCATGCAATAGGAAACTTGTCTTTTGTAAGCATTTGCTGCTTTTCTCTCTTCTAAATTGTTGTAAATTGGGAATTTTTGGTCAGAAAAAACAAGCAATTGAAAAAAAGAACACTTCGAGCTCATGAAAACTGTGACAGGCAAAAGCAGTCATTGGTTTGACCGCCAGTAAAATATGTTCACACGAGACCAGCTCTCTGGCTGGTTTGCGTGCAGAATTCAAAAGATCAGGGAATGTAAAACGTCATTTCATAACACAAACTTACGTGATATATTTGATTTTAAAGTACCTGACTTTTATTTGCACTTCACACTTTCACACGCTTGTGAACTTGCACATGTTTGAATGTCCTCTGTGCACTCCAGATCAATCAACATAATCCTGGACTAAGACTTCACCAACAAAGGTAGATGAAAAAGAGGCTTCACCTCTGCTGTTTTACACACAACGCAAACACACACGTGTGCTTCTTCTCATGCGTGCACACAGAAACACACACACACACACACACACACACACACACACACACACACACACACACACACACACACACACACACACACACACACACACACACACACACACACACACACACACACACACACACGCGCGCACAGTGGCTGGTCTGAATCAAATAGAGTGTGTCCTGATACTGTTTTTACAGGGCCAGGGGGGTTTGGAAAACAGCCATGCTCCTTTAACCGCTGGAACTCTAAAACCAAATAAACACTTCGAAAATGCTGCTTAGCCCTACACACACACACTGTAGAGCATAAAGCTCACAGAGTGCATCCACTACATCTGCCTATCGGATGTAAAGATCAGTACAAACTTGTTAATGTCCTATTTGTGAGGAGCTGACAGTTTGACAGTTTGTATTTCTATATTTTTGGCCGCACACTAACCTCAGTGTAAACGACTGTGTTTACACACACTTAACATGTTAACTTGGGAACATACAGTGCACTACTCTGCCAATTACAGAATAGTAGCTCTTTCCTCTCCTATGGTGTTTACCATAGGAGAGGAACGCGTGTATGTGTGTGTTTGACACACACATTTATCTTCTAAACCACTGAGATGATTGAAAATTGATTTTTCACAATTTATCTGTCCTTGTGATCTACAACAACAGAGACAGCACGCACACGCACGCGCACACACACACACACACACACACACACACACACACACACACACACACACACACACACACACACACACACATATACATACAGACATAGTACATGCATGCACATGTGCTTGGCAGGTTGGGTTAAAGCGGGGCTCTTAAGGAAGTGCAGAAGGCCACTCTAAACCCTATTCATCACTCAGACCACCAGAGAGAGGGAGAGAGAGTGAATAGCAAGTTTTACCCCGACAAGGAAATTGACTTCTTAGGGACTTAGGAGTGGATTTTCTTCCTCAGTTTGGCGCCAAAGCACCTGATTTAGTTTCATCTCCAGTTAAATCGTTTGGTGGATGTTCTGTCCACCTCTTTCTCTTCCTTTCTTCCTTTGCCCTCCCTCCCTTAGTGTCTTCCTTTTCATCCATCTCTCTGAGTCTTTTCCACTTCTCCTAAATTGGTCTCATTTTTGGGCTTCCCCAAGATTTTAACCCTTCACCTCTGGCCCTGCGCCTAAACCGGGAGGTTGCCTTCATTAAAAGAGGCTCCTGCTGAGCCCAGTGTGTGTGTCTGTGTGTGCGTGTGTGTGTGTGTTTTTGTTTGACGGTGCCGGAGGTATTAGACCCACAAAGGAAATATATCATGCTGTTAAGTTAGGGATCCTCTGAAAGCAGACACACACACACACACACACACACACACACACACACACACACACACACACACACACACACACACACACACACACACACACACACAGACTTCACACTCAGACACACTGCTGCTGTAAACTGACAGCTGACAGCCCACATCCATGATGAGAAGTAGGAAAACAGATCTACAGAAACACACTCACACTGCTGTACATGCCCACTACCGACCCAACTTTTCTGTCCGTTTTTAGCTCATATTTTGTTCTTGTGCCGCCTCTTTTTCTTTGACATCCACCCAAAACAAGATAAATCTAAAACATCTTCCTCCATGTTTTCTCCCTCCGTCCACACTCAGCTTTTATTTTTCACACTCAAAAGCTGAGCTGTTTAAGAGTGCTCCCCAGAGTAGACAAACCTGGAGATGCTGGCATCAGGTTTTGGAGTGGACAGGAACATTTTAGCTTTCTGAAAACAATGAAATATCCTGTATTCGGGACCGTTAGCAGCAAGCAAGAAGCCAACTTTCTGTGGCATCTAACCCTCTCTTTGGTTATCCATTTTACATGTTAGTTTAGTATGGACCAATTTGCGATTTGCCTGACACCTGGGTGCATTAAACACGCACCTGGCGGTGTTTTTGTCTCATCACAGAAACATACAAATATGGAAATGACAAATGAGTGTGTGAGTTTGGGCTGCACTAAAACACAGTACAGGTGAACACATGGAACAGGAGGGGCAGTGGTGTAACCAGCTTAGGTTTTACAGAGGGATCTGCCTCTTTTTATTCCCACTTTTACCAGATGCCAACTGTTGCCAACCAAAACCTGTTGTTTAGGAGCTTCAGTGTGGTATGATATCTTACAAAACCACCTAAAAATGATGGTTTGGGCTTACACACACATTAACATCCATTTTCAGATTTTACATTTCGAATTGTGTGGTTGTCGTCTCTCCTTTATCTTCTGACCGTCCTCCTGGTGGCCCAGGATGTGTGTGTGTGTGTGTGTGTGTGTGTGTGTGTGTGTGTGTGTGTGTGTGTGTGTGTGTGTGTGTGTGTGTGTGTGTGTGTGTGTGTGTGTGTGTGTGTGTGTGTGTGTGTGTGTGTGTGTGTGTGTGTGAGACAGAGTCAGGTCTCCAGTGTTAAGAGCTTAGTGCTGCTTTTCTAAAGGGTCTTTTCAGAGTTAGAGAGGGGCTTTTGACACCCTCCGTGTCTAAGAAGACCTGGGCATGAAAGCGCAGCACTCAATTCTCACACATACACCCCTCATCCTTCCCCCTCCTCCCTGTTCCTTCTCTCACTCACACTGGACGCACACTCTTACCTACTGTTACACAGTTTCTGAATCTCTTTTGTATGAGACCCACTGCCACAAGATTATTCCCAGGTCCAGCAAACTGGGGGTTCCCCTTGAAGTGTGTGTGCATGTGTGGGTAGGGTATGAGTCGGAGTTGGCAGAGCAGTAAACTAATCATCTTGTTCAAATCCCTTTTCGGAGACCTTAATCCTATTAAGTATAAGAATGTGTGAATGGGCAAAGAAGGCGCTGGAAAGAGTCCGTAGGAAAAAGAGAAAAAGGAGGAGAAAATGAGGAAGAGCTGGGCAGAGAGAGAATATGTGAGTGTCAAAGATAAGAAGGATACTTTGGGAGAGAAGGAGAGAGACTCAGGTTTGGTACAGGGGTGTTTACGATGGGACGGTCAGGGAGAAATACCAAGAGTAAAACGACACTGGCATTCTGTGTGTGTGTGTGTGTGTGTGTGTGTGTGTGTGTGTGTGTGTGTGTGTGTGTGTGTGTGTGTGTGTGTGTGTGTGTGTGTGTGTGTGTGTGTGTGTGTGTGTGTGTGTGTGTGTGTGTGTGTGTGTGTGGATTCTTCAGCTAATTCTGGCAGCAATGCCATTAGTGGACCCCCAAAGATCACACTTCTGTGAGCAATTAGTGGGAGAAAGACTCCCAAAGAAAAGAAGAGATAAGGGGAGAGAGGAGAGAGAGGAGAGTAGGCTTTCTGAAGACAATGCAGAGGATTATTGAACACACTGGGCCAGGACTGGCACCTGGGAATGTGGAGGAATGTGTGTGTGGCTGTGTGGCTGGTGAGTGTTTGTGTATGACAGTCAATCATGACCTCTCTGGATTTTATTTTAGGTGCATTTTGGACATCTTGGGTGGCAGAATTTAAAAACTGCATAACAGGATAAAAAAAAAAAGAAGATTCTTATGATTTGCTCTTTCAGGAGACGCAGTCATTATGCAGAATCACACACACCCTCCCACACGCTGATCGCCTCCTCTTTCAGCCTCCCACTTCAGGCTCTCTCTTCTAAACTAATATTGACTTTGTTCGTGAATGACAGATCTGCAGTCCACCCCCCTCCCACTCGTCCCGTCACATTGTCTATTTCCCTTATTCACCATCACGCCTTACACACATTCTTTAAATGCCAGGTAAGAGGGTTGCTATGGTTACTAGATCAGGGTGGACATCTAGGGGACATTTTGACATGACACAGAGGATGTCCCATGTGTGTGCCTGAGTATGCCTGGTGACCAGGTTGGCGATTTGCCAGAAAAGGTGTGTGTGTGTGTGTGTGTGTGTGTGTGTGTGTGTGTGTGTGTGTGTGTGTGTGTGTGTGTGTGTGTGTGTGTGTGTGTGTGTGTGTGTCTGTGTGTAGCCTCAATGAGTTTTTAACTTCACAAAGTTCTCAGTTTACAAATGCTCTTGTGGTAACAGCTGTATTATTTTTTTCTGCTGATTTTCGAAGGAGTTTATATTTTGCAGTGTTTCCTCCTTTACACTTTGAATACAGAGGGGAAAGCCAAGATGATTTCTTGGTACAAGTTCTCCATTCTGCCTACTGATTTTGTACATAAATAGCTCCTGCGCCTTTCATTCAGCTACCAATCGTTTTGTAGTGAACTCCTAACAAAGCCAGCAGTAAGCCACTTGCCAAACTTGCAACGCCGGCGTCTTGTTGCTGGGGAAAGAACATGGTAACTACACATTTCTTATCTGGTCTACTATAAAGATTATCAGTAAAATAATAAAGCTGAAAAAATAAAGATCATGTATGCTAGTGTGTGCATGTACATATTTGAAACCAGACTGATTACGTTGCTTTCCAGCCCAGGAACAGATTAGTCAGCGGTCTGGGACCATGACATCATCATGAAATGTTTACACGTGTAATTATAGACAAGTGAGAAATACATCTGTGGTGCATACACACACACACACACACACAAACACACACACACACACACACACACACACACACACACACACACACACACACACACACACACACACACACACACACACACACACACACACACACACACACACACACACACACACTGGGGAGAAATAGACAGTGGCTTGCAGTAATACAGTAATTGCATATGAGGAGAGCTGAGAAGCACTCAGTAATGGGGACCCACTGATGGTGATATTTAGATTTAAAGCTGCCTCAACAGAGATTCCCATCATGCCGTGCACCTGTGCTCTTCCAACTCGCATGTTTTTCTTCGTGTCCCTCTGCAACAATTTCAGGAAACACTTTTGCAAAGTGACTAAAGTCGAACGCCAAAGTTAAAGGAAACATTTTAATCCACACACACAGAGCTGTGTGATAGATCAATGATAAAATTGACATTTCTCTTGCAGCTCTGAGTCACACATGCATGCGTTTACTGATCTCACACCCGGTCAGCGTCACACTGGGACAAGCCACCTGAGACAGTTTTGATGATAATGAAGAACTTGATGAACACATACACGCAGCACAGGATGAAGTAATATGAGTAACTGTGCACACATTTGCGTGGCCAAAAGCTAAAAGCTTTTGACAGACAGAGGTTCATTACTAGCGCCCTCTAGCAGCAGTAATTCTAAACTGGAAAATGACTTGGCGAGGGTGTACTGACAAGTGACTGAATGAAATACTAACATTCAACCTCGATACCTATGTCGACACACCACAGAAAGAAAATCCCAATAACTATTTGTGTTGGTCACAACTTGGAAAAATCTTCAAATGATGGTAATTCATTTTGAGGAGCTTCTGATGCTAAAATCTTTCCTTTTCTGGATCTCTTTGGTGTGGTTACAGTGCGGAGTCAGACACAGACGAAAGGATGATCGATTTCTAAAGATTTTCCTCACTCGTTTCTAATATCTTAAACACAGAGCAACTTAATGTAACCAAATATTTCATCTTCAATGCCTCCCACCCCTCTGTCGGTTTTGTCCAGTCTATACTTTTCCTTCCATTTCAGTTCTTTCCTGACATTTCTCTTCATCACACCTCCTGTCTTTATTCCCTGTTTTTCCCTTTTCCTTTCTGGTCTTTCCTTCTCTTCCTTTTGTCTCTCCCACTTTCTCTCCCTCTCTCCCACATCCTCTCCACCCTCCACCGCCCTCCTTTGCCCTGCTCCCTGTGTAATGAGTCTAATCCATCAGCTAGACAGTATTAATCGTATTCCGATAGCAGTGTGTTCACTTGCTGCTCGCTGCTGTCTCCGTCTCTACGAGTCAATAACCCCAGCTCTAACACCTACACACTGCCTATGACAGATAGGCTATGTGTGTGTGTGTGTGTGTGTGTTTCTGCATGTGTGTGTCTCTGTGTGTGCATGAACTTTAAAACCAGCTCAGCACTATGACCAAATTTATTGCAGTCTTTGCCTGGAAGAGCGTCCAAAACACACACGAGATGTAGACACAGACACACACACCACAGCTAAAATGACCACCGCTCAACGCGTTGCCAGACCACTCGGTCACCACAAACTCTTGGTGAGTGACATCATATCCTTTTCCTGTTTGCCTCTTACGTTGCCATACAATAATAAATAGAAAAGATAAATAGAAAGTGACAGCACATGATTGTGTGTCTGGGTCCATTTGTGTGGGTTTGTGCATCAGCCTGCATATATGTATGTATGTGTGTGTGTGTGTGTGTGTGTGTGTGTGCGTGCCTCAGTCTGCATATCCTTTGCCAGGTCAGAAAGTTTTTCACCCACGTCTTTGACCTGATCTGCCACAAACTCTATGACCCAATAAGCTGAAGCAGCAAGCAGCCTCCTCCCTCCTTGCCTGCCTCCCTTCCATTTAAAACGGCAGCGTCTTACAAAAAAAGAAAGCTCTCACTCGTGGATAACATATCAATCTGGCGCCCAACGATGCTTTGTCATTTTCAGACTTAGCTTTTCCATGTATTTTTCTCCCCCACAACTCGCTTCATCCATCAATCGCTGCACTGTTCTTCTGATCGTTCAATCATTGCATCACTCTTTTCATCCATCAATCATTCATTCTTGCTCCTCATCTGTCAACCTGCAATCCGACTCAGTTAGACGAGCAGAGGCATTGAATTTAAAAGTAAAACATTTAACTTTGAGGAGAGAGCAGTAAGAGGGCACATGCCAGGCCCCATGCTGTATGTGCATTATATCAGTTTGATTCATGCTGTTAAATTGTAGCCATTAAAACCTAACAGCCCAGCTGCTGTTTTTTTGCAGCTGAAGGTGGTAAAACAAAAAACAACATCCAGCAAATACCATCAAAATAATAACTATCAAATACAGAGGTCTGTTTTTTTTTTTTTTTTTCATCTAACAACATTTTTGGTTTGATTGACAGTTGAGCTTAGTAAGTGATGATCTGTGGTCGGGGGGAGTGTGTTTGTACATCAGGAATGAGAGTTTACGTTGCGTATCAGTGGAAAGAGGAATACAAAGTGTGTGAGTGCATGTATGTGTGTGTGTGTGTGTGTGTGTGTGTGTGTGTGTGTGTGTGTAGCGCAGCAGAGGACTGCAGTGGCAATGACTTACTCACCCTGGTGTCATTATTCACAGTTTACAAACCATGAAGAGTCAGGGCAGAGACATTCACACACACACACACACACACACACACACACACACACACACACACACACACACACACACACACACACACACCTCTCCTAATTCAGCAGTGTGTGCGGTTTTGTCTTTCTTTCCCTGTGTTTACCCAGCAGCTTGAAGTGATATGCTGGGGAGGCCTCCTAGTGCAGGCACACACACATGCATACACAGATACAGAGCTAAACAGATAGATTTTTTTTTACCAACCGGATATCTGAAAAGCACCAAATCCTCCCAAAAACCCTAATATATTTGAATTACTATTATATGAGGCCAAGAAACCAATTACTATCACATTTACTTAAAAGATTTAATTACTTAAAATGTTTTAGAATAATTTACTGCTGGTCAACTAAACAATGCATCTATTAAAGGTAATTGCTTCAGCTCTATTACATTTAGGCACCAGACAGGCCATTGGGATTTTTGCTTCATGTCTTTGAGCCTCAAGTCTTTCTGAATGAACTGAGGCATGTCAGTGAGCAACAACAGAGACAGGTTCTGCAATGTTATTCGTTAGTTCTGTTTCTAATCATTAGACCAATATCAATAAGTCTTCTGCCTCAGTCAAGTGTATAAAATTAGTTTATTTTTATATTTTGATGTATCCCCCCAGTTTTGGTTCAAATATGCACATTGAAACAGGTATAGAGATGTATTTATAGTGAGGTAGACAACTGTGGTTCAGCAAGAGCGAGGCAGATCACTTTTTCCCCTTCAGGCTCTATTAAAGAGTGTGTCAATATGAGTGTGTGTTGTGTGTATGTTAGAGACAGAAAGTGTTTCCTCCCCTGAGGCCTCTCACTTAAACTGTGTGAAAATGAACCTCTTGTCAATCGTCTACTCGGGGCTGTTTAGGGAAATGAGGGATTCATCAGTCAGCCGCTCGGCTGTGGGAGGGCAATGAGGCTGTGACAGTTTACAGTATCTGACCCAACACCTGCACAATGCTTTTAGACCCGAGAGAGAGAGGAGGGGAGGAGAGGAGAGGAAGCAGGAGAGGAGGGGGCCAGAGGGGAAGACAAAAAGATGGAAGAACAACATTTGTGGCCATCAGAAAGAAATGCAGGCGCTTTTCAGATAAAAACAAGAACAAATTGGCAGAAAGGCATAGTTTCTGCTTTTCTTTTATCGCGACTCCACCTCCTCCTCTCTGTCTTGCTCCAAATCTATTCAAGATGTCTCGAGACCCCCCAAATGTCCCCCACCCCTCTGTTTGCCAGCTCCTGGCAATCGCAGGCTAGCTGAAATATTCCTCTTCAAATAGTTTCTCTCCGTCAATGTTGTCTTTCTTTCTTTCACCACCGTAGAGGCTTGGGTCACACACACTTGTCACTCTGGACCAGCTGTCCTGCACCATCTGTCCACTGTCCGCTCGACACACACGCACGCACGCACACACACACACACACACCCGCACGCATGCACGCACACACGCACACACACACACACACACACACGCACACACGCACACACGCACACACGCACACACGCACACATGCACACACGCACACACACGCACACACACACACACACACGCACACACACGCACACACACGCACACACACGCACACACAGCAACTCTGGCGCTAAATTGTGGCGGTTACTGGCAAAGGAACCATGCCCAGGAACAAATTATGTATATTGAGCTGTGTCAAAATAAATACAACATCTGACGATGATGAGACGATGACAAAGAGTGACAGGGGTGAGACGTGAAAGAGAGGAAAGAAAAAAAAAAGAGAGCAAACACTCCCAAACAAAAGCTGAGATCCACTTCCACATGACCAACGGTGAATATGAGAAGTCATGCATAATTTGGACTACTTGTGCGCTTTTTTGATTGGTTGTTGGGCCTTGAAATGCGCTTGTGCGACATTTGAAGAAAACACCATATGTGTTGAAGTGAGCAAAATTACTGTGTGTGTGTGTGTGTGTTCTGCATTCCTATGAGCAGTGGGTTGGAAACAAGGGCCATGAAAGCAAACAGTGTTGGCCATTAAGTCTCCTGGACACCAGCCAGACAACACACACACACATGCAAATACACGTGTGCACATATAAATGTCACTAATAAAAAACTGCATCAGTATGACGGGATTGGAGGGAGTTGATACTCATTGATTATATATAGGAGGAAAAACATTTGTTACATGATATTCCCAAATTCCATGTTTTACAACATTGATGAGTTAAAACAAAATTACATTTCCACTTCATTCCCTGTCTGCTCTCTGTGTTTTGTTGGAAATAAAGAAAAATTGTCCCTATCACTAATATATTGATTAGTGGTTGCTATCCAGCAATGGAACTTTCTGTAATTACATTTACTCAAATAGGGTAATGAAACAAATTTTGGCTTCCATTTTTTGTTACTTTAAATTTCCCAATCGGTATCACACCAAAGTGTGTTATACACCTGTCAGTCCACTCGACAATATTGTGTCAGTGTCAGGTTTGGTCAGGTCTAGGCATGAAAAGTAAGATGCTTTACTTGAGGCCTGTGTATGGCCTGTCCAGCCACCCATGACCTCTTCCCCATAACTTCATAACTATTTGTAACCTCCTCCTTCAATCCTGGTCATTAATGCTAGTACTTTTCACGCCTGAGATATAATGTGACACTGACGCGGTATCTTCGGTATCCTGACGGGTGTATTACCAGACGGAACTCCACTCTGCAGCATTTTAGAGGGTTATGCTGTAATTTTTAAACTTATCTGATGGTTGAAGTTACTACCTACTTTTCTAAAATGTGATTCAATGGAAAAATAAGTGTTATATTAAAAGACAGTATCTATTTTTATATATGATATAAAATAGGCTCCATAGGAACGAGCTGCACATTTCAATGTTTCGTAAATGTGTCATTAGTTATAACAAACTTATAACCTAAGACATGATTAAAATAACACAAAATGAAGAGTTTTATTTTTGTTACATTTTACTGATATTATGACATACCATGTTATAAAACTTTACCTTCTGTTACTTAAGATGTACTTTTGTCAGATTTTTTTTGGCCTTTATTTGACAGAAACAGAGACAGACAGTCAATAAAGGGAAAGAGAGCAGGAGTACGACATGCAGTTCGGGAATCAAACCAGGGGCTTGCTGTTCAGAGCATGTGCACCCATGCAGTATATGCGCCAAAACCAGATCAGAATCAAACGCTTTTATTTTTTATGGAGTATCTTCATAATACTCTATTGATGCTTTTACTTTCAGAAAAAGATCCGAAAACTAGCATATTGGATATTTTACTCATAAACTTATCTCTTGTCATACTGCTACTAAGCAAGTGTTACTACTTTTCCCACAAAAAGGCCAACATTGTTGAAATTTCAAACGCACGGGCTAAAAAAAACAGCACGTGTACTCTGATGTGAAATAGCTACCTCCTGTAACGCCAGACAAGCATGTCCTCACGGTGTTTGATCGCATACATCCTGACCAGCCAGGGCTAATTTAGAGCAGCACATCGCATTTCCACTGAACAAGCTCAGACACTTCGGCTCGCAGGCAGCAGCTGAGTCCAGACCTGAGTGATGCCGCTGTTCCATTTACTAACCGCAGCACAACACCAGCAGTTCCCTTTGAAATACGACCTGCGGCCCTACAACGTCCACAATGAGGTTTGTGTCCCAAATATAGAGAAGACGATCGGGTCAGAGCTGGATGAGGGGCTTTAGACCGGCTGCATTCCAGTGGAGGGGACATAGGGGGCGCCAACACCAACACATCAGCTTTCTTTTTGAAGGCTGTTAACTAAATTAGATTACCAGGGTGTGTATGTGTGTGTGTGTGTGTGTGTGTGTGTGTGTGTGTGTGTGTGTGTGTGTGTGTGTGTGTGTGTGTGTGTGTTGTGGGTGCACCAGAAGTGTCATATTAGTTGGTAATGCATTGAACAGCTGTGACACACATGCCTACACACACACACACACACACACACACACACACACACACACACACACACACACACACAAACAGAATATCAAGCCTCTTAGAGGTTGACTGACATGGTGACTGTTTTTAAATGTATATATGTGTGTGTGTGTGTGTGTGTGTGTGTGTGTTTGTGTGTGTGTGTGTGTGTATGTGAGAATGCAACTGTGCACCAGTAACAGCATTCAATGTGAGTGTTTGTAATGGAAGAAGTGGACTGATGTAATGAGGCTGTAATAAGGGTGAAGCTTAATCCTAGTGAAGACAGACATGGACCTCTCACCCCTGCCTACACTCACTCACTCACACACACACACACTCTCACACACTCACTCACACACACACGCACGCACGCACGCACGCACGCACGCACGCACGCATGCACGCGCACACACACACACACACACACACACACACACACACACACACACACACGCACACACGCACACACACACACACTCCCTCCCCACACTCTTTAAATCTTTTCCCTCCTCCTTCTCTTCCCACTTTTTCCTCTTGCTTCATCTTTCCTTCCTCTCCCTTTTCTTCCTCACCACAAACTTGAATCTCCTAGTTTCCTTCCTTGTCACCCTCCTATTTCCTTCCCCTTGTCTTCCTACAACCCTTGCACCAAGTTACCTTCTTTTTCACGATCCTTCTTCACCACTTCTCATGTTTTTTGCTTGCCCTCTTTCCTTCTGCCGTATTTCCCTTCTGCCTTTCCACTTCTTTTCTTACCGTCCCTCTTTCCTTCCTCTTCACCTCACACTGTTTGTCTTTCCTTCCTTCCCACCTGTCTTCTTTCCAGCAGCTCTTTCACCTTCACACCCTCCTCTCCTTCATCCCTGTTCCCTACTTTCTTTCATTCTTTTCCAACCTCCTCTATTTCTTCTCTTTCATGTCTTCCCGTCCTCTCTCCTACCTTTCCTCACTCTTTTCTCCACCTCCGTCCTTCTCCCGTCTCTCTTTGAATACCAAAGAGGGCACGCATGCTTCTTTTAAGTTCTCCACATTAAGCAGGGCAATAAAATACCACCAAACACACACATGCACACACACATACACATACACACACTCACACACACACACATACACACACACACACACACACACACACACACACACACACACACACACACACATACACAAACATGGTGTAGTTAAAGAAGATGAGCTACTGTGGTTTCTTCCAAATAGTCTCAGTCTATTTCATGCTCCAGACACACATTTCCCACCATAATTTATTGTCCTTTAGTTGACCAGGACAGGAGACACATACACACTCTCTCTCTCTCTCTCTCTCTCTGTCTCTGTCTCTCTCTCTTTCTCTTTCTCTTTCTCTCTCTCTCTCTCTCTCTCTCACACACACACACACATACATATAAAGACACACACAAAATTATAGCTATTTCCTGTCTGGTCCATGTTTTAGAGGCAAAGGTTACTTTTTGTCTTAAGTTTCACCAAAGGAAAGGATTCCCTGCAAGTTTTCACTTTTAATTGACTTATTTTTGCAGAAGACCATTTACTGCTGTCATTTGATATTTATTTGATTTCTATTTAACAACAGACCAGAGACAACAGATACAAAATTGGCTTTTTGGCTGTCTTGGCCATTGGCCATTGCTTCTGTCCTGCCAAAATAAACTCAAATAAAAATGCATAAATAAAATTTATGGGTAGGTTTTTTTTGTGGATATGTGCAGCTTTTACTGTGCCTCCTCTGTACAAACTGACATCAATCAACTCTGAATAAAAATATATCTGTTCGTGACAACTGCTGGTGCTGTTTGACGATGCCTTTAAGTAGGATTGCATTTCCCACGTTCTCAAGAACAACATGTCACAGTTCTGCCCTTTTGTTTCTATTTGCCTGCCATGTTTCCGGTTTTATTTTGTAGTCACTCATCTGTTGCAACCATGTGTACTTTATCCCCTTCGGTGTTAGTTCCCTTAAGGTTCCTGTACTCACCTGTGCCTCGTTAGACTATCAGCCCAATTTGTTGTCTTTTTCCTCACCAGTTGACATAACTTTGCAGCATTCATTTCCTAGTGTTATTTCTTATGAGTTGTTTTGGCTTTGTTTTCTGGATTTTTTTTAATTTTTTTTTTTTTTTATCTCTGGCAGCTAGCTTTTTGTTACCGAACAATCTTCCTTAAATTGCTTAAACTTGCCTTTTGTTTCAGCCTCATGCCTCCTGTGTTGTGCATTTGGGTCGTCCTTCTTTTGGAAACTGTGACACCGCTGCTTCACAAAACTTTGTATGTGAAAACAGTTTTTAACGAATGAAAGAGCTTTTTCTATTTTTATTTCCTGAACATGATGCTGAAGATAGAGGAAAGCATAAAATGACTCAAAGAAAATGTTTTCCCAAAGAACGAGGAGATTTACATTTATGTTTCTGGTTGCTTAGCAACTGTTTAACCACTTGAACAAAATTCGTATCGCGTACTTGTAACTTCCCATTTCGACCGAACAACCTCAT
>NW_027185392.1:6690000-6955000 GCF_022577435.1 Embiotoca jacksoni | reverse complement strand
CTGCATGCTGTGTATGCACGAGAGGCTGTGCATCTGTGTGTGTTTGAAATGCATAATAGTTAACTGTATCACCCCTTAACTAAGGGAAATACCCACTGCACGTTTCAATTACGTATGTGTGCGTGTTTGTGTGTGTTTACGCGTGTTTGTGTGCATGTGTACGTGCATGCATAAGCGTGGCGGGGCGTTAGGAACTGCTCTATTGATGAGAGAATGAAGTCATTTTTCAATGTGGGGTTAAGCGCTGCATTATTGCCGCCTCATTTGGCTGCTGTGGGCCACCATAGCCCTCCTGTCTGGTTTCCATGGCACAGAGTGAGAACAGAGCGGGGAATGTCCCTGCTTACCAGACTGCAAGTTCATCCATCAGCTCACACACACACATCACACACACACACACACACACACACACACACACACACACACACACACACACACACACACACACTCACACACACACACACACACACACACACACACACACACACACACACACACACACACACACACACACTTGCAGGAGCAGGCAATAAGGGCTTATCCAACTCACAGTCAACTTTCCCACAAAGTTGCAACAAATCAAGAGCAGCAACGCTAAGTCTCCTAAAGCCAGCCAACATCACATTATGCACTAGTTGCGTTCGGGTGTACAGTGGTGTGCGGCTGTCAAACCAATTCACCTCAGAGTATAAAGTTTCTGCTTCTGCCACAGTTCACACTCCATTGTAAACAAAGGGAATCTCAGAGTCCATAATGCTACTAAAAGGAAATGTTTTCAACAGTCTGTGTTTACTGCTCAGCTTCCCGCATGACCTTCCCGTATGTGTTTTGTTTGAATGGGCTGAGATTTGTTCTGCGCTGGTGTGCTTCAGGAACACTGTAGGAATTGTTTGCAGTAATGGGATGGGACGAGCAGGCTTAATGTGCACATGCATCTTTGTGTGTGAGTGTTTGGGGGTGGGGTGAGGTGGGTGTGTGTTGGCTGTTTGAACAAGCACTGAACATGAGCCAACCAAGTTAGTTCAGATGATAATGACATTCCTCTGGTGATACCTACAGAGCAGATTCACTGTAAGGACTGAGAGATGGATGAACTGTCCTCTTTCATTCATGTGAACTCTGAAAATGTTCTTGTTCAGCAGAAACATCCTACAAGCTGGGTCCCTCTTTCACTTCCCCTCTTTTTTCTTTTAATCCCGCTGAGGTCAAGTCCCTCTTCTTCTCCTGGTTTACTGTAAACATCTCCATGTATCACTGTCATATCAGCACATTCATCGTCTATAGAGGGGCCGGTATCCCTGCAGAGCACTATTCACATTCATTCACATGCTCACAATGAGCACAGGGTGCATGCACACACATAAGCACACATGCACACATGCATCTATGTATGCATGTGTGCACACATGCCAGCACACACGCACAAACATCTACAACCTCTTGTGCCCCAGCCTGTGTGACTTTTTTATTTTTTGAAATCCATTTATCATGCAGACACAAAAGAACAGGAGTGCACACATATACACACATATGAACACACATATATACAGTATATATATATATACCAGCTGTTAAACACAGTATACAGAGTGCTGTGCTTAATCATGAATGGCAAATTTAATACAAAGTTGGAAGACCTTTCTCACTAAGAAAGTGGAATATATTTTCTATACATCTATATCTTCACAGAATCTGATGGTACATAACCTTGGATGTTCCTTATGTATACACACTGATCTCAATAGTGATAGATTTAGTATGACCCACTTTTCTTAGACTCCTTTATCAAATTTATCCAAGTATTTAAGTGGAGTTGGAATTCCTGGCATAACTTCATGTACTTCCAGAGAGAAGGAAAAAGAGTTTTGACCTTTTCAGTATTTGAGCATTTATACAAATACATTTCAGGAGACTCAAAAAAAATGTAAGTGCTTAGAGTGCAGAGGAGTGATTTATTAGTTTAATTTATTTTTGCTGCTCGATGTTTGGTTAGCATCACTGTGTTTTGCACAAAGCGTTGTATTTTGGTTGTTTTCGGGTATTTCTTAAAAAATAAGTATTGATCTCAATGAGACTAGGTGGAGGAAACGATCTATAAATTACATGCCCACAGGCATTTACATGGAGACACTCACAAACTGTAGGGGCCCCATGAAGCAGAGACGATCCACTTGGATCCATCTCTACTTCCCCTGCATCTATAAAAAGCCTGGTGTCACATAGTGAGCTCCCCTGTCTTCTTTCCCAGACTCCCTGACGAGGTGTCAACCCTTCTCAGCTCCACCTGACACAGAAGCCACATACCAAACATCCTCATTCCTGTTTGTGTGTGTCTGTGGGAGCCCATGTTGCTTCCGTTATCACCTCCCTATTTGCGGTTTCTCTGTTTGTCCATCATGTAAAGACCTAACAGACAAATTAAATTGCTACATATGGTTCACAGAGAACCAGAGCAAAAGGCGAAGTCGCTGTGTTTGCTCTGGCCTCTTACTCATCATACTGAGAGGCATTTGGTTCGAGCCTATTGCACTGACAATCAAAATGCCTCGTTGCAGTGCTATCACCACACAGCAGCACCCCTGGCAACTGTATTACACCCATTCAAAGGGCACATAACTTTATTAACTCACACACAGTATGAGATGTCTCTAAAAGCAGCAGGCCGTGCAGGCTGCCTGCCATCCTGATAACATAACTTTATTAGCCCGTCTATGGACACAGTTGCACACAGCCGCCGTGCAAGCTCAGCAAGTTCATTAAGTCGTTCATGGCTGGCCTTCAAATCAACACAACTTTAATACTAGCAGCACTGCCAGACATGATCCCAGCAGTGGTCACTCGTTGTCAGCTGCCAAAGAAAAGACTTGTAGGACAGTATGGAGGGAAAAGAGGGGCCAAAGCTGAGAGGCAGACTGGAAGTGTGCTTTCCATGCATGTTCTGTCAAAGAAACCAATGTAAATGCCTTCAACTCCTATTATATCCTTTTAATGTCAACCTCTGAAAATACATTGCTCTGTACAGTGAAGGTCAAACATGTTAGAGAAGTAGCTTTGGCTAAAAAAAAAAAAATAGTTTTGAGTCAAGGGGGGCTTAAGTAAGTCATGTATACCCCTTTTTTTCCCCCAGCTTTTTGACAGATTTTCTCACAAAATAAGCCAATTTTTTTTTAAGGAACAGATTAGCAGTAAGTAGAGCTCAAAAATACCCCTAGTAAAAGAAAAGAGAAAAAAAGCAGAGAAACACTAATAAATACTATTTTTTTTAATTTGTAAGAAATTACCTTCATACAACAGATGCATTAAAACAAACAACAAATGCACTTTTCTTTTTTTTTTTGCATAGAGCATGTGAGCACATATAAGGATGAGGATACACACACAGTACACACATGCATGCGCACACACACACACACACACACACACACACACACACACACACACACACACACACACACACACACACACACACACACACACACACACACACACACACACACACACACACACACAGTTGGACGCCTCGACTCAGTACCATGTGGCATTTGCTTATTGAATACTTTCCTCCGGAACACATTCATAATTGATGGCGAGATTGGATCTGTCTCCACAACACACCCACCCTGACCCCCCCCTCCCATCGTCTTCCTCTCGGCTCCCTTCCCCACATCCCTCTCAGCCTTTTTATTTCTTCACTTCAATAAACACTTCACATACTGTGGCAAAAACACAGAGCAAAAGAGAAAGAGCTTCTTTTAAAAAAAAAAAATTTCAGTAAACTTAAAGAAAGTAAAATAAATTGATACTGCAACCCTTTTTCTCCTCCCTGTCTCTCTCTCACTCTCCAGGGATTCCGGAGTAAGTGATGTTACTAATTGACCAATCAGATTGCACTAACAAGCTGTCAGACTGTGTTAGGATCATCCGCCAATCACGGCCGGCTGAGTTGTCTCCCTGGGCAACTGTTAGCCAATGACCTGCAAGAATCTGACTAGGAGCGACCGCAATCAACCACCAGAAGCTGATATACAAAGTTCAAACCACATATATGCACACACAACAAGAGACACGCACAAACATGAGCTGCAAAAGTGACAGTGGAGGCAAGACAGTTATCTACAAAGGGTGAATAATACGTGTGTGTGTGTGTGTGTGTGTGTGTGTGTGTGTGTGTGTGTGTTTGTGTGCACCATTACTCAAAAGCCATGTTGCTCAGGAACAAAGACTTTGCTGTCCATTAGTGACGAAAAGCTTGAGGGCAAGTACACAAACACACATACACAAATACACAAACACACACTGAGTTTTGTTCATTTCAGTGTCTCTTAAAACCATCTCTGCCCTGAGCATGTAAAAAGTCACAGCAGCCTTTTTATGCTGTCAGAGCAGCTTACTATGGTTCTTTCTTTCTCTTTCATCTCCTCTACCTCTTTCTCTCCGTCTCCATCACTGTGCGGGTCCTTAACCTCCTTTCCTCTTTTAATTTGCCCTCCTGACTGCCTCTTCTCCCCTTTCACCACAACTTTCCTGCCTCAACCTACTGCTCTGTATCTTTGCCCTCTCTCTTCTTTAATCTTTTCTTCATCTCACCTCTCTGTCCTCTCCGTCTCTTACCATCAAACCAGTCGTCCATTTTGGAATAAGTCTTTACTTTCTCATCCTCTTTCTAACTCCTCTCTTCCCTTCTGTCCAGCCCTGTTTCCTTCAATCACCCTGAGGGGGAAGGAGTTGTAAAGATGCCACTGCTTTTAAGTGACAGCGGGTTTGCCTCTTCAGGCCCCAGACATGGTCAGTGGAGCCTATGTTATTAACACACACACACGCACGCACGCACGCACGCACGCACACACACACACACACACACACACAGCTCCTGTCCCACGACCACAGTAGCAATCAAGGATTGACACACTCGTACACATATGCACAGGCAGCTTGTTAGTATGTTAATTTCCACTGTGGATATAAATGATCATCTGAGCGCAAACAAACACACACAGCAGACATCTGCTCCACCGAGGTGCGTGTGTTAGCAAGTATGTGTGTGTGTCTGCATTATTGCTCTCTTTTACATGTCACAAGAGAAGATAATGTTCATTCTTCACTGTGAAAAAAACATGCATCACTCAAACACACTCACAGACATATAGCCACACAGTCATGTTTCCATCACTTCAGTAGGCATTACCTTGACTTCCATTAATTTCAAGGCAACTTCCTCAAACTCTGATCATAAGTACCTTTTGCCAAAACCGAACCCTAACTTTAACCTGAGTCTTATATATACAAAAGTTTCATGATTTACACTAAAGCGACTTGGTTTTTGTCCCCACAATGTGACTCTTTAAATAGATTTACAGTATGTCCCCACAATATGCTTAATACCAGTAAACACACACAGTCATACCAGCAGTAGGAAAACCAGAGCCCTGGGATCAGTGGAAAAAAAAACTGAGAGCATGACGATAGCTGGCATTCCAGGGAATGCTGCAATACCTCATAGCACACAAGCGCACACGCACACTTACACATACAGAGGAACACACTGAAAGAGAAGATGCTTGTGTAATGGAGACAGATAGAAGAGTAATCCCAATTTCATCTTTCTAGAAGGGTAGTGGATTAGAGGAGGATTAGGACAGTATCATGACAAGATTATGATACTTTAAATCCATTACTCCCTTTTCTGTCTTTTTGTCCAGGAGAGCGTGCATGCGTGTGTGTGTTTGTGTGCAATTGAGTTAATGAGATCTACAGGATGAAAACGTGTAGCGTCGGCTGAGCTTTTTCCTTGGGGAGAAAGCAAATGTAGGGAAATGTGTGTGTGTGTGTGTGTGTGTGTGTGTGTATCTGTTGGGGGTGTACGTTGGGTTGCGGGGGTTCAGATGTATTTCTGATGCTTCATGCCACATATGGGTCACTGCTGCTTTCCCCCGGGGGTATAGGGGGGGTTAGAAATTGGGGTTTCAGGGAGGGGGAGACGAGGAACATTACTTGTCTTAAATCAGTATTTCAACCAAGGTTCACTGAGCTTTTGAATGATGAGACACTCACTTGCACGGGCAAATCTGGGGAGGTGCCCAGTGCAGTCGCTCGTAAGTGAATTGCAATTATGATGAGCAAATGGAAGATGGTAACGACCAGATCGGCAAATAGGAAACAGACCTCCACCGGAGTGCTTTCAACTTGGCTTATAGTGTGTGTCTGTGTACGGTCACAGCGCAGGCGGCGTGGAGAGCTGTTAAGTTTATGGGCTATGTGAGAAGGCAGGAACGAGAGGTCTGACAGTGTGTTGTTATTTTTGGTCCGTGGTTCTTCAGTAACTAAAGGCAGGCAGACAGACGGACAGACAGCCTCACAGGACTGGAAAGTTAAACGATCATAAACATATTTTTCAAAGTTCAAGCTGTTAATTAGGAGTCACCAAACCTATAATATATATTAATGCAACCCATGTCCACAAACCTTTGTATTCCAGTGGAAAAACAATGTTCAACACTTGGTTGAGTTGCATAATTTATCACAGTGAATGCCAAGTCTCTAGTTATCTATTTCTTTTAAAAGTGCAGAAAAAAGTCTGAAATTAAAGGGCGTACTGTACACAGGTTTGACTACTGGGTCTTTCCATGTACTGAAACAAATAGTCAGATGAAAAGAGACTACAGAGATTTTAAAAAGTGACAGCAGGAAAATCATAGGTGTAAATCATAAAATTTCTGATAGTTCAGTTCCATGTATCTGCTTTAGTTTCACAGTCCTGCTGTTGTCCTGTCCTACTGGGACACTACACAAAAATAGAGCCACTGTTAATGTTATTAGTGACACCTGTGCTTTTCCTACAATGACAGTCCAAATATCCTGTAAAAAAAAAAAAAGGTCAACCAAAGAAGATAAAACTGAAAATGTATAACTATATTAATAACTGATTAGTTGTTTAAAATGACTTGTTAAACAGAAATACAAAACATTTTCTGTGTAAAGCTTCTCAGCTGTGAGGATTTGCTTTTTTCTCTGCTGTGTATCATAGTAATTGTAATAAAGCACATAGCGGCTATCACCTCGGGCTCTGGGAAAATTGTGACGGGAATTGTTCCAACAGTTTGTACACGTAAATAACTTTTTTTTGCATGCATGAGTTGTTAGGTGTTTTACGCACATTGTTTGCTGGTATTGCTGACAGGTTAGTGATGTGCAACTCTGAACCAATAAATATGGAACCATCACAAGTCTATTTAGAACGTAATGAATTAAACTTTTAACCTGCACCATCTTCACTGTAACCATGTTGTGTCAAGACCATGAAATCTTTTAGTCAGTTATTGAAAGTGCTGTCTTCCACATTTTGGTTTTCTCAACTGAAACTATGAGGTTAGTTCGCTGTCATATTCTTTTCTTCAATCAATTCAATCTGTAAGAAAAGGCGGGGGGGGGGGAACAAAGAGTTAAAACAACAGAGGGGTCGAGCTGTAGAGAGACAGGAGTGAAGAATGATGCTGGCACAGAGACGGGGTGGGGGGGGGGGGTAGGCATGTTATGACATCAGATGTCGTTAACCAATTAGACGGGGTGTTGCAGGAGAGTGGTTCCAGCAGCCACTAAAAGCCTCACTTTCACTGACCTCAGGAAGAGAGAATTTAATAACAATCTCTCCTTTCCCCCATACTCATTCTATCCTTTGTCAGCAGCCACTTCAGTAATGGCCGTCTTTGTCCTTTGTGAGCCGCTGGACCCTTATCTATGTAAAGCTGAGCAAACCTGCCCATCTGGAGCACTGAGTTAGAAACCTGAGGCCCGGGCTACTTAAACTGTGTGTCAAGATCGCAGATTGTTTGCTGATTGCTCCTGGGTTTCCACATGACCAGATTAGCAATTAGCTTTAATGAGCTTCGGTCAGAAGGTGAAGCTGCAGAATGATCTCATTCGGGTTTTGAATAAGGAAAAGGGTAAGCAACACTTGAGCTTAACTAAAGCGGAGACCTGGGAAAGAGTTCAGCTACCTGCTAAAAGAAGGACACTGTAGTTTAGACAGTTTACAAATTAATAACTGCAGAAAATGACACAAACTGCTAAGAATAGAGACCTACAATATGTCTGTGACATTACAGAGGCAGATATCTCTTTCTTTGAAACTGTCTTGCTAATGTAAAAAGACAATCTGTCCCAGAGCTCATAAGCATTCTCACAAACACACATACAAGTGTAGCTGCTGTGAGAGGAACAGCTGAGCTTTAGATTGCTCCAAAATCCCCCGTGACCATGAGTTTGGGCCAGAGGGGTGAAATAAACTTACCACCTGCTACTGGTAGTCCACACACACTCTCACTCACACATAGAAACACACCCACACACACACACACACACACACACACACACACACACACACACACACACACACACACACACACTTTTCACTAACATCTGCCACTGCAGTCCCTTGTGTTTTGCCAACACCGGAAACTTTCAGACTAATAGTCACAGCTCAAGGCAGTGCTTACAGTTTCCCAGCTTTTAATGGCTGTTCGCCTTCCATCATTAATGCATATCAATCACCATAAACACACAGAGACACATGCAGAGCGCACATACAGCGGGATTTGTATCAGTGAGCTGTGAATAACGGAGCTGACAGCCTCTGCAGTGAGTATTCAGCTGTTAAAAGTTCAGAGGGAGCAAGCCGAGTGATGGAGGAAGAGACAGAGCGGAGACGGAACATAAAAGAAGGGAGAAGGAGATTGAGATGAGACGTACCTGCAACACTCAGGTGATTACAAAGGAGAAGGAAATAACAGAAATATGATCTGAGACGATGCAGCAGCTTTGTAGTGAATACAAATATGATGAATTATGTATGAATTGTGTATGGCTTTGGAGATGCTGTATGTACTGAAAAGGGCACCTGTTATTTTGCAGAACAAGAGGAAGTTTTGAAGTCTTATTTACAACAGCCTCAACAACTGTATAGGTCATTCCCAACCCTACAACACCTACATCTCCAAGAAATAAAATTTTAAACAAAATTGCAACAACAAATACATTTTAGAGGAAAAGTCTTTGAACCAGATTACATTTTCTATCACTGTTGTGTGGATATATTGTTTGTTAACATCTGGTAAATTGTGAATGTCTTGATACTAAATGTAACATGTTCACTGATCTTTTTACATACAACAGTTATCATCCAATTTGAAACTTTTTTATGGAGTTCATGGAGTCAATGCGTTGCACACAATATAAATATTATTCTTGTAAACTTTATAGATATATTGATCGGTAGTTTCAGATCCTAAATGTCTCGTGTAGTAAAATAAGAGGTTCCTTCGTATGTTTCTTTATATTGTAAAGTTTCTTTAGACAAAAAAATGTTGCTTATTGGAAAAAAGGTGGGAAATCTGCATTGATAATTAATGTATTTTTTTTGTTTTGTTTTGTTTTAATTTAATGTATGTAAAGAAGAATTCAGTGAAAACCTTGCTCCCGTCATAATTAATGAAACTTAACAAAGGCACTCACAGTTCTTGTTTAAGGTTAGCAAAATATCCTGTTTCTGCTTTAATACAGAAAATGTCCACAGTGCCTTTAAACAACTCATGTTTATTTACACATCCTGCAGACAGGAGCCTGGACATGCAAACTTGTAAAAGTCACAGTGGACAATAAATAATTAACTCATTCTAAACAACTCAGTAAGTTTGACGGAAAAAACATGGTTAAAGGTAGAGGCCCAAAATTAAAGCACATTTTACTGAAAAATGTGGCCCTTAAAATCATCATGTAAATAGCGATTAAACATCAATTCCATCTTTAATCTGATGTAAATCACATGACAAGAAAGGCTTCTTTTTTTTTAAACCTCTATGAGCTGATAGTACCTGAGGGTAATGGTTCACACAGAAGTTTTGATTGAATTATTCTTTGTATAAAGTTATGGATCAGTAGATCTATAAAACTTACAAGAAAACAATATACATTGTGTACAATAAATAGACTCCAACTGGAAGACTGATTGAAACACGTGTGTTCATACAGACATGCAAGTGGTCATGGAGGACAAACAGCGATCAAATGTCCAGCCCCTCTTGCCTGACTCTCTTTCATCTTTGCATGGTAATTAACCTTGACCTGAAACCTCCCAGTACTTAATTGCTACCATGGCAACGCCTGCCATTTGCAGAACTGCCCCCCACACACATGCGCACACATGTACACACACGTACACACATGCAGAATGCAGTGTTCAATTAGAACCATCCATTATGCTTGACTAGCAACAGTCATCACCATTAGCCCATCAGATATCACCTGTCTCTGTCTGTTTCTGCCCCATCAACTCAAAGAGATGCAGGGGAGGAAGACGGCAGAAAGAGAGGAGATTACAAAAAAAAGAGTATTCAAGGCATAAATGTGATAGACAGACAAAAAAATTAAGAAAGAAATTAAAAAAGGAAAGGATCTACAGTGGTGGATAAATTCCTTAGTTTAAAGTAAAACAAATAAAAGTAAATGAAGTTTCATCTGCAAATTCTCATTTTAGAAGCTTCATTGAGATAATGTTTATTTATATGTTTCTGCGTGAACAAAAATGACACTAACAGTTAGGGGATTTAATGATCCCAACATAGGGGTCATGCTCCCTCCAAAAGGTCAAAAGATAAATCTGTAAAACAAAGAAGAAAAAGTAAAATTGTGCTGAAAAAAACTGCGGTATTTTTCTTTGGCATTGATCAATCTTTGGGTAATTTCAGATTATAATATCTCTTTGGTCCTCAATCTGTGATTTGAATTAAATTAAGTAAAAAGTATGGCAAGGTAATGGAAGCAAAAACCATAATATTTCTCTCCACAAAGTAGTGGAAGTAAAATGATTAGAGATATCAAGAAACACAAAATGAATAATTAAGTTAAGTGTAAATACTCTATCTCTAAACTGTACCTGTGTACATCTACTTAGTTACTTTCTACCACTGAGGATCTGTGATATCTGCAGAGAATTTTGCTACTTCTGACAATAAACTGCAAGAATGGAAAAGACTTGGAAAAAGAAATGAGAGAGTTTGAAGGTAAAAGGAGTCACAGAAGTGAAGACAAAGGCAGAAAAAAAGGCAGCTCAGTAAAAAAGGCTATAAAAGTCAGCCAAGCCAACCCAATAGCTGCTATCTCCTGAAAGAGCTGATAGAGGGAAATGAAGCAGGAGATGGGGAGCACAGCCGTAATTTTAGAAATGCAGATTCAAAGTATTTTCCTCCCCCCCCATCTTCAACCTGCTGCTGGATGACACACCGACACAGTAACTTATACACACACACATGCATCCATATAGACTCAGGTCAAATGAGGCTTGTCCTGCCTTCAACACTAAAATTACAAACCTGCATGGGACCAGCATGCTGCACACACACACACACACACACACACACACACACACACACACACACACACACACACACACACAGACACACACACAGAGACACACACACACACACACACACACACACACACACACACACACACACACACACACACACACACACACACACACGCACACACACGCACACACACACGCACACACACGCACACACACACACACACACACACAAACATTGGTATTAGTACTTAGTTGTGTCTGAACATGCAGGTTGCCAGGCAGTGATGTGTTGTGGTTAATAACTCTTTCCTCTCCTCTCCTCCCTCTTTGCCTCCCGCTCCATCTCATCACTGCTTTACTTTCTTTTCCTTCAACTTTCCATAACACAGGTGCTGAAGACCAAAAGAATGCTGGCTACTGCAGTTTAGGGGCAGGACATACACACACACGCACACTCTGCTGCACCCCTATCATTTTAACCAAGCCTTTTTAACTTGCTCGAGGCAAAGACGACTGTAACTGCTGGTTCATCTGGGGCCACTGTGGACGATATTGATTTGATCTAAAACCAGTATGTAGCCACTTCCAGTCAGCAATATTAATGCTTTGAGTTCTGCACTAAAAAGTCCAACAAGTCCTCAAACCTGAACGACCATACAGGTCACTTGCCCCTTCCCTCTGAATATGACCTGCAGGAGTTGGAGATAAACAAACAACCTTATGAGGGGAAATATGAGGGTTTTGGTTAGAATAGCGGCCCTTTGTTGTCATGCTGTAATAAACACATGGTTAAGTTGGTCATATTTAAAAGTAAGCTGAAATCACCTGCTTGCCTGAATTATATATGAAGTCAGTTATTTATTTATTTTTACAGAAAGAAAGTGTCAAAAAGTCAGTTAAAAGATGACTGCAAAACTTCATTGAGTAAACGTCTATGCTGTCAGAGTCCTGCTGGAATTTTATTTTAAACTCCGTAAAGATCATTGAAGCCATCACTACACACTTTGGTATACTCTCTGTCACGGTTACTTTTTCTTTGATCAGATAGTTGGATTGTATTAAAAAAATGCAGATAACCTGGAAAGTAATTTTGGAAGTTTTCGCATATATTTTCTTTAATAGAGGAAAGGTTTTTATAAAGTTTTTGTGATAAAATCAATGTTTATGTTGTCCTGTTATTTAAACAAGATGAGGTCAAATCTTGGTAAATGGCTGGACAATGTCTGAAACACTGTGGCGCTTTTAATTTGAAATGGATACAGGAAGTCGCACCATTCAGCCGAACAATTGTGTAACTTGGGCTATTTTGTTCAATTAAATGCTGTTCACATGTTTGTGAAAAACAAAGCACCAAAGCGAATTCAAGTGTTAAAGTTTTGAACAAAATTCAGCTCTCATGAAATCATCAAGTTCAGGAGTGTTGTGATTCAACAAAGAGAATAATTGGCAGGATACCAGCCAGTTTGTCTCACATTTCCTTATGACTTTATGGGACTGTATGAGAACACACAATGAAAACAATGGAAACACCAGTTTTACAAACAAGGGGAATTCCACTTCTTTTTCTCTTCCACAGTGCTGTCCAGCACCTTTAAACCCTGATTCCACAGCAAAACATCCTCAGCTGCTAAGATGTCTGGGAAACACCAAGTGTTACTGAGCGGATCACAGGGGCACCTCAGACAGGAATCTTATGAGCACTGAATACACACACCACACAGACAGTAACCCACCTACCCAGAGTGCTGCTTGTAATTATGAGAGCTTTAAAACAGGCTGGCATCATAGCCTTGGGTTGCTCTTTCCCTTGCTGCCTCTCTTTCAAACTGTAATAGTTATGTGTGCACTGTCACTGTTTAGGTTTTTAGATTGTTTTCTAACTTTCACTGCTGTCTGTAACAATCTCCCAAAATAATATACTAAATGTTAGTTTTTCTGTACAGACACATATCTAGTCACCTGCTGTACACACATGCACAAAATAACTAAATAGTAAACTCACAGTCTGGTGGAGATAGCAAGAGTGGACAGAGGTCGATGATAAAGAGCAAAGCATTAAAGGAGGGGAAATTCAAGGCATGCCAAAGCATGGAGTCATTATCAATTTCTCAGCAGCTGTTTTTGGAGTAAAAGGTGCAGACTTGCAGTCACAATTTAAAACGAAAAGCACTTAAGGATGAATCGTCATCTCCAAAGTCAAACACACAGCAAAAAAAGAAAAAGGGCTTCAGTGTAACATACAGCTTGTGGCTGAGATTAGACGCAGGAAATGAGGCGGATGAAGGACAAACATCACTTACACTCCAGGAAAAAAAAGTCAATGAGTTGACAAAACAGCTGAAGAACAGAAATGGATCTGATGTTAAGAAAACAAATTGTTAAAATTCCTCTTTCTGAACTCATAAATTTGTCTGCCAATGAGCTGTCAGGACGCAAGTGACCCTGACTCCTAATTTGTTGACCTCTGACCAAGGAACGGAAAAAAACCTGCACACAAACACACACACTTTCTCCTCTGTGTCTCCTCTTGTTCCTCCCTCACGCTCTCCTTCATTTCCATTTCTACATTTTGGCCAATCGTCCATAATTGAATTTCTCAGAACGATGAGGCTCTGTCTTTGTATTTCCATCACATCAAACCTTATAGTGTTGCAATGAGCCAGAATCTACATGCACACACACACACACACACACACACACAAAACAAGGGAGAGGGTGTGAAGCCTTCTAACCGTGTGAAATATTTAAGAGGGCCAGGGGTGTGTGTGGGAGGAGGGGGGGGGTGCTGTGTAGGGAGAGAGAGAAAGAGAGAGAGAGCTTCAGGAGAACCATAAACCACAAAAGCTCTCCTTCGACTCGGCCCATTTAGGCCCATTTAGACACAACACACTTTCGAGAGAGCGAGACTGAAGGGAAGAAAAAAAAAGGACGAAAAAAAAAAGAGAGGGCGAAGAGAGGAAGCACATGAGCCCCAGTTATTGTTACTGCTCGACAGAGAAACAGACAGATGAAGGAAAAACAAGTGTGAGGAAGAAGAAGGAGTGATATCAAATGATCACAGTCCTAACTTGTCTTTGCATAGTTTATCTGATCACCCTTTCAGATAGCATCTGTTTTATCCTGCATTACCCAATCTTCCTGGCATCCTGTGAGAGAGAGAGTGTGTGTGTGTGTGTGTGTGTGTGTGTGTGTGTGTGTGTGTGTGTGTGTGTGTGTGTGCATGCCCGGAGTGTGTGTTCTACTCTCTGACACTTGCTGAGAGGTCATAGTTCTTTTGAGCAGCCGTCCAATTACGGGGGGGCATGGTGTTACCGTAGAGATGACAGAAAACTGTAATTGGATAATGACACATCAGGGTTGGAACCTGTCATTAGACACATGCAAAGACACATACATGTACACTTGGGCGTATGCGCACACACACACACACACACACACACACACACACACACACACACACACACACACACACACACACACACACACACACACACACACACAGAGGTTGGGTACCAACCTATGATTACAAACCTGCTGATCTATCACCAGCCTCCAGCTACCGAGCTACAATGTCACACTTTCTCTTTTTCTCTCGTCGTCTCTCACATTAATCTTTATGTTTCATCTCCTCTGAATCCAAAAGTTACATTTGTTTATATATGAATGTGTTTTAATGTATATTTTATACCTATGACATCCTAAAAGTTGGTTTTAAAATGGTTTTAAAGTTTAAAACTATCTTGAAGTGGCAGCGACTGGACGTGTTGTGGGTCTGTTTCTGGCCCGAGTCCTCACATTATGTAAACATAGTGCGTTTTAATGAGCCTGGGTCGCCGTGGTCACTTCAAACACACTCAGCTTTTGGTGAAATAATGTGAGAGGCTCTAAACTTGTGAGTAACATCTCTGGGAGCAATCACTGGTCAGCTCCCAGTTTCCTCTCTTGGTTTCTTCTGTATCATTACCATGGATGAGGGTCTTGCATAAGCCTCTCCAAACCAATGTGAGGCTCGGGGAGAGAGAGATGGGGAGGGGAGTGAGGAGTAAGTGTATGCAAGAAAAAGTGCGAGGGAAACGAATTAAGAGAAAGGTGCTGGAGAGAGAAACGGAAGATAATAGCAAAACGGGCAGAGACAGACAAGGAGGGGAAGAAAATGAGGGCACAAAAAAAAAGACCAAGTGAGCAGGAGAGGCAGCGAGGGAGGGCCGTGAGGTTTTCTTTTGTGGTGGTTGGAGAGTGACAGGGGTGCCAATAGAGTGGCCAGCGATGACGGTCCCACTGGAGAATGCCGGCTATGCCAGTGGAGTGGCACTAATGGAGCCAGAGAGGGGATGCAGTTGCCTGCCCCGGAGGGGGGATATTGTGCAACTGGACAAGGCGGCTTGACACAGAGCCAAGATGGAGGATTAGAGCAGAGGGAGGGAGGCACCCAGGGCAGAGAAAGACAGCCATGTTAGGTCTGCTGACTGATTGACATGAACTGAACTCTTTCTGTCTTACATTTGACTGCTGAGACTCAGTAAGCGGCCAGAGTTTTTGTTCTAAAGAATTTTCTCAATCAGTGTCTTGCTGTTACCTTGCAATACCTTTTCTGCCAATCAGATTTGGTGTCAGTTGGTGGGCTGTTTGCTGACATTGGCTAAACACTGTCGGCCAAATTGGACCAGGTTTTTGAGAATTAAACTCTTCACAAAAAGTAACTTGGGATGTTTTTGTTACTCATTGCTGCTCATGTAGTCACAAACTTTTGTTAGAGAGTTTAATGGTGTGAACGTTAACTCACCATCTTCTACCAAACGTGAACAGAAAAACAACAGCATGAACTGTAAAGCCATAACACCCGCCTCGACATGAATGCACACAGCAAGAAGGGGTCAATATTGCTGACTGGCTGTTTGTTTGAGTAGGGTGAGTAGAGGAGCGTTGCATGATGAATTGTCCTGATTACTCCATAATCCCTCCCATAATTCACCGGCCAGGCCGACTCATCCATCAACACGGGGCCTGAATCCATACCTGCAGATACCCCGGAGAGACCAGCCGCCACAGAGAAACACACAGAGGAACTTCCTGCTGCGTAACACCAGCGTTTACTTCGTATTAGTACGTTATACACTGAGGCTAATGTGTCGGGGAGGCAGACATAAAACAGAGTGGTGGAAGTGAAGAGGATGCAGCTCTTTTGTTGGGAGGTATTACCACACACGGTGACCCCTAATCACACACAAGACAAGGCGAGGAACTGCTTTGATGATGCAGAAGACCTCACACACACACAGATTCACACACTCTTCTATCGTAACTACCTGCTTCCAGGTGAGCTCTTCTTGGCGTTGGATAGGTATGTAACCCCCTCCCAATAATCCACACTCAGGTTACACATACACACACACACACACACACACACACGCACACACGCACACGCGCACACACGCGCACACACACACACACACACACACACACACACACACACACACACACACACACACACACACACACACACACCTGGGCACTTCTTTCTGACAGACTTGCTGGCTCCAGGCTTCAGGCTACCTGCCATCTACAGTAAGTACTGACATACCTCGCTCCTCTCTTCTCCACATGACTCTCCCCTCAGCTCTCCTCCAGTCTTTACTTTCTCTGTCCCTCACTTTCTACCACTGCTTTGCATTTTTTTTTCCTTTTCACAGCGAGCTCACAATAGAGAAGACCCTTCTTTCTTCACCTCAGTAAATTCCTCCCCGCTCTTTTTTCCACACCATTTAAGAGAGCAAACACATCTCTAATCTTCCCTTTAAATACCCTTCATTCATTCTGTCTGTATCCACCCCTCCTCTCAGTGTCTGTTTTTCCAGGCGTAACTCTCGCTGCTTGTGTAATTTGATGGGCAAAGCAGCGCCATCACTGCTGGCATGTCCATTATCCCGGATATCCCATCGGTTGACACTGATGCTCCCTGACCTTTCAGAGCTCTGAACTTTGACCTTCTTACACCCTGGGCGACAGGTGATTAATGAAGCTGCGTGCACCAAATTGAGCTACACAAGATGGACATTTGTAGTGAGATACTTCATTATGAAAAGTTACAGGATTTCTTTTAACATATTTCCAAGATAGGAACGTACAATTTTTATATTTATAGTAAATATCAGATACATGCTGCATGTAATAGCAGTAAAAAGAAAAAGGTTGTTTTGTTGTTTTGTTGTTTACAAAATAGACTTTGGTGTGTTTTGTTGAAGGAGGAGAGTAGACTTAGACTGCATACTGTTTATTCTCTGTTTGGGAAATTAGGTGAATAAAATAGACCTCACAGTACAGCACAATAATATTCAACACACATGACCTCCTCCACATTATTAAGCTGAATCACAACAAACCTGAGCATCATGAAGGAAGACTTATTGCAGAGCTGTTGCATGAGACTGCATTATTTTGAGCTAGTTACATTTTATGTATGTTAGTCCAGGGTTTATCAAATTGTTAGTTTTGTGTGATGCTACAAAACTGAGAATGAAATAAAGTTCATTAAAAATGCTGAACGCAACTGAGTAAAATATACACACACACACACACACACACACACACACACACACACACACACACACACACACACACACACACACACACACACAAGAAACGTCACACACACTTCCTGAGCTCCATTCAAAAACAAGTTAGCTCTAGCCATAGTAAAAGTCAAGCAGGGCGTTTTCATATCTTTATATTCTGTCTGTATAACATAATCTTTTGTACCAGCGCCCTCTTAATAATGCCAGCTCGGCTTTGGCAAGCCCTCTGCGTATCGCCTGAGAATGAATTACAGCATTGTGTTGGGATCTGAATGGCCAGATCACTTCTTAGGAATGAGTGGCCTTGAGCAATTCAGATAGGCAGTCATGTGATTCATATGATGGCAAGCGAGTGAGTCACTGACACTCAACACCTCAACGCTGTTGTAACTGTTGGTTTGTGCTCAAGGTGATTCATAATGTGTACAAAGACGACGTGGAAATATCTAAAATCACATAAACTCAACCACAAGAAAGAAAAATCAAATCAGCTCTTTTCCTGTTTGGCTGGATACTATGTGCGATCCAAAGAGTCCTAATGAAAACATTTCTTGGACAATATGTCTTTGTATGTGCTGAAAAGATTTGAAAAGAGCTGTTTTCTTGTGCGTGTGTGTGTGTGTGTGTGATGGAGCCCATGTGTGTGAGAGTTTTTATATCTGTTAAAGTGCATTCAGAGAAACAGGAGGGGGCAGGAAATATTGCTGAATGATGGAGGAAAAAAGGGCAAGAGAGAGAGAGAGAGAGAGAGAGAGAGAGAGAGAGAGAGAGAGAGAGAGAGAGAGAGAGAGAGAGAGAGAGGCCCATCCACAAGCGCCTCGGGCTGCAAAGCTTTAACTTCATTTCCTTGGACAGACATAATGGCAGATATTTGCATATTGTATGTACACAAAACCAATGGCCAAATATCTCCCGATCCAAAACACTGCAAGTAACCCTGCTACAAATAGATACTGATCTGTTTGAAGGCAGGTTGAAAGTTCTGGAAAAGACTAATGAGTGAAAAATCTTTCTAAACTACTTTTTCCAAAGTCAAAGATGAACTTTGATGCTCTAGTTTGGTTTAGTTTACAGCCAGTCACTCATGCATGACTCAAAGTTTGATGTGCACTCTCTACTCAAGTTTCAGATCCATGGTGAAATTGCAAAAACACACATACCAGAGGTCAGAAAACTGAGTAACTCAGGTGCTGATGTTTATCAAGTGATATAATTTGGAATACTTACGCATGAAGGTTATTACTACCCTCTGCTCCATGTGTGTCATTGTACTGCTCACCATTTGTATGCAACAGGAACAGTCTCTGAACTTTTTGATTGTACTTTATACATGTGAATTCCCTATACTTGCTGCTGAGTTAATATGTGCCTATGTAATTGATTGTGTTACATATAATTGTAAATGTTTTTCCTGACATATTTATACATTTTTGTGAGATGATCCTGATGACAACCACAAGCCAAAACATGCAGGCCTAGTTTTTAATCATACCATTAAAAAAAACTTGTGGATAAACTGCTGTCACATGCGACACTTTTCATGGGGAAAATTTTTGTAATTTGTCAGGATTTTTGTTAATGAGAAGGAGGACATTATCCCTCTCACTCCTATAAATCACCTCATGCTTAGATCTCCTGACTGGAGCATTCTTCACCTTCGACCTCTGCTGGGCCCGGAGGTCATCATCACTGTGGCAACTAAAACGCCCGACGCTGTCTGTCTTAATTAAAAAACATTATTTACTCAGAGAAAATTTCATTTTCTCCCTTTGACCTCTCTCTTCCTTTTCCTTTCTCCTCCTCCCTCTCTGCTAGTTAACTATCGACACGATGGGAAAGCCCACATCTTCTGGAGGATGCCTGCACCCTTGTGCGACCATTGTGCCAAGTATGTCGTCTCGGCCGAGGTGTGTGTGTGTGTGTGTGTGTGTGTGTGTGTGTGTGTGTGTGTGTGTGTGTGTGTTGTGTGAGAGAATGTATGCGTGTGTGTGTGCAGCAGGGCTGAGCTCTCACAGAAGACAAAGCCACAACCTTCAAGGCTGCTAAGCAACAATGCCGCCTGGTAAAGCCTCATCAGGGCACCGTTTAGCAGAGGATTAGAGACTATTACACACATAAACACGCACACCCAAAACGTAGCCTCATCGACTCATTAATTCAAACCCCGCTTTGACTCTGATTTAATGTGTGTGTGTGTGTGTGTGTGTATGTGTGTGTGTGTGTGTGTGTGTGTGTGTGTGTGTGTGTGTGTGTGTGTGTGTGTGTGTGTGTGTGTGAGACCTGCAGTTCAGTCATTTTACATTTCTCAGTCAACTTGTCTATGTTGACGCTCCTTCTCAGACTGAGGTACAACTAACAGCTCAACTTCTCTTCTTCTCATGCCCTCAGACACAAACACAAACTCTTCCGCTCCTTGTTTTTCTCTCCTGTTTATATGAGTGCATTATAATCCACCTATTGTATTGAATGTTTTCAATTTGTGCTTAAAAATCCTGAGTCGAAAGGCAAAAATATAAAAACCCAATAGGTAGGTGGAGAGGAACTTAAATATTGGTTGAAAAAAAGAAAACGTGCATCTGTATGCAGCGAAGATTATACATAATGTATATATATATATAGATCTAGATATATACATCTATATATATATATAAAATGACCAATTATTGACAACAGTGACAAATGTTTGTTACGTGATCTGCAGATGTGTATAACGTCATAAAACATCAATTTCACCCACCTGTTAACAGTCTTTTGTAGAGAACTGCATTATATATATCTGCACATTTAATATTTAACAATATTTTTGAAGTGCTTTTGTGCGTACTTACAGATTGCGCATGTATTAATCAGACGTGCGGATGGGGTTACGTTTGTGTGTGGAGTTTTGAGTCTCTTCACGGTCTTTGATACACACATGTATGTTGCATTTAATTGCTGATGTAAAACTCGGACACCTGGCTTTTCACGGCACGTGGCTGATTTCAAAACGGGAAAGATGTTCCTCAATTAATACATGAAACAAACAAATATGTCGTACTCCTATCCTGTTTTTCACATGTGTTTTATGATTGACTGCCAGTGTTTAATTATAATATTTTTGGGGGCCTCTTCCTCTAAAATGGTTTTATGGCTTGACTGTAGAATTAACAACACCAATTGTTTATTTCAATGAACCAGGTCCTAATATTCACAACAGGGTCATCATTTTTGAGGGAAACCTGTCTTACCTCTCTTTATTTTTCACTTCACTTTCTACTCTTTAATCAACACAGGAAAGCCCGCATAAACAACCCACAGCAATAAGGGGACGAGTAAGCTGTTGCTAAGCCACCTCAGCCAGAAGTCACCAAGCAGTGAAAAATTCACGAATAAAAACATGCGAACACTGTCATGTCACATCTAGCTTCATACTCAGGCATAAACATACTTTTCAACTATAGAAGCAGTGACCCATTCTCTTATCCTCCCATCACCCCATCCCTTCATCAACCCCTCTTTCATCTCTCTCTCTTTCATCTCGCTACTGATTTCTGTCCAGCAAAGAGGGAAGAGACAGTGACAGAGAGAGAAAGAGCTGGCAGAGGAGAAGAGAGGATGCAAAACTAATGCATTGTATCTGTGTGCACCTTCAGCAGAATACAAAGGCTCTACATTGTTCCCATAATGCATCAAAAACAGCTGCATAGTGATGAAAAGGGAATGAGAAATGTAATGAAATGGTACAGTTTCATGATAGAAACAAATACAGGAATAATATAAATACACCTATATTTGATAGTGGAAAACTTTTTTAATATTAATTTAAAGGTGTCTGAAGAAAATACACATTTAAGGTTAAGAATTTGGCTTAATCTGTGAGCAGCTTCCCTGTTTTCGGTCCAGACTCAAGGCACCGTTGTGCTTATTGTGTACCTAAGATCTTAAGTATCTACTTACATTCTTTGACCATATCAGAAATATATCTTTAAATCCAACCGAGTAAAGAAAATTAAGTAAATAGGAGTGATGTTCCTTTCTAACTTGGTTTCTAATCTTTATAAGTCAAATAAATATGGGCAGTAACTATCAGTCTTAGCCTCTCACTGCCAGAGAGTAACTTATTTTTTTTTCTTCACTTAACTATAGGGTACTTAATTTGTTTAATTGCTCTATTGACTGGAGAAAGGGAATCTAGAGGATCAAAATGATTTAATGAACAGAACAAATAAATATTATTTATTTGATATTCTTTTTATTAGTGTGTTTCTAATTTTGTTTATCGTGGAGTCAGTTGAGATCAATGATGGGCAAAAGATCAGTGGAGAGCAGTCACAGCTTCACAGTTTATCATTAAAGCACTGTCAGCATGACGTAAACCTAAACATGTGCATAAGTGTGTATGTGTGTGTGTGTGTGTGTTTTCTGATCTCATGGTCCAAACTTGTGATTTCTTTGGCTCAGGTAAGTCTTGGTTATTGTCCAACGCAGTGAGATTTTACTAGCCCATCTTGTTTAACAGAGACTTTATAATGAACTAGCTTGTGTTTGAGTCACTGTTCAGAGTGTCTCGTTGCTCTCTTCTCTCAAAACAAACAGTTACAGCTGTGGTCCTCTTTATTACTGCAGCGGGGATACAGTGTTCAACAATTGGGCAAGTGGAAATAGAAGGGCTGTGTGTGTGTGTGTGTGTGTGTGTGTGTGTGTGTGTGTGTGTGTGTGTGTGTGTGTGTGTGTGTGTGTGTGTGTGTGTATGTGTGTGTCAGAGACGAACACACACAGATAGTTTTTGGGGATATGCCCACTACATGGTGTCTCCAGATGTGTGTGTCCACGTAACCTAATAGAGTCTGGGCCCTGGCTTGTTGGGGGAGGCTGTGAGTGTATGTAATGTGGGGCACGGGGGGGGCGGGGGGCAGGTGTTTTAAATGGGAATGATAAAGAGGACACAGGTTTTTATAGGAACTCGCACTTACTGCTCTCTTTTTTTGTTTGCATATCATCTGTTCATGCCATGCTCGCTAAATTCAAAACCTGTCTCCTAGAAATTATGCTCATACACAGCTAATTTGCATGAGAAAATTGTTTTCTTTAGCGAATGGAAATTCTGCCAAGGTTGTTTTTTTTTTAACATAATGAGGAAAAATTAACACTGATTATATCCAAAATCTGTGGATATCCGCTGAATCTTCACTGCTGAATTACATTTGTCTTCAGCCGTGCTGATGGAACAACTCCACTGAGAACAATGAAGGTCTGTTAGTCAGGCTGCTGGTCCAGACAGAAAACGTCTCTGGTTGGTTGTCTGAATTCTTTTGACACCACCAACATCAAATCTTTTATGTTATATCTAAATATCTACTTGATGAGTTGGGACAAAAATGCACAGATATCCATGGCACCCACTGATCCCCATCCAGTGACATAACATTGATTTAGCATGCAAGTATGATAATATCCTCAAATGGTCTTAAAATTTGGCTAAAAACACCACAATGACAACAACTTCGCTATGCTCCTGCTTTTGGGCTCATCAAAGCACTTTGAGATCCCTGCATAACTGAATGGAACCATAATAGAAAACTAAGTTGTGTTTTCCTTCATGGCTGTGCATAATATATTCCCCTACTTCTCATAAACTAAATGAACTAAAAGGCTCTTTAATGATAATAAAACAAGACTAAAGTGGCTTTAAGAAAAAAATGGGATTTGTTAACTTTGTGATTTGTTAATTAACAAAAATGGAGATCATTCTCTCACATTAACTATGTGTTTTTGTAGTATAAATAACACATGGCACAACACCAGTCGTAAAGTATGTCACACTTACTAAAGCAGGTAAACATGATTCAGGTTGAAATAATCCTCAAACATGTATTTGGATTTAACAACAGCGGAGTTCAAAGACATTTCTTACACCTGACCTCAGACCGGTTTAATTTAGCCCTGAAAGCCCTAAAACCACTGCACTGAATGAAGGTTAAATGCATACAGTCAATACTCACACACACACATGCATGCACAGATTTTCCAGGCCCTAAAAAAGTGAAAACGTAATTTTCATAATAGCAGGTTGAGCAAGTTTTCATTTATAGCAGTACTGTCGCAAGAACCAAAGCGGGTCGAGTTAGCACATACCAACAAGCCTCAATGTAAAACCTAACAAGAGTCCACTTCAGAGGTTCTCAGGAATTTATAAAAATAAAAATACACTGTAGGGGGTGTAGACGTAGGCACAAGATTTAATATTGAACAAACAGCCCTAAATACTATTGGCCCAGCCTCTGTGGTTGTCATTCATGCAGAATAACCTTCATAAATCTAAATAATCTGCTCCACTGCATGGACACCAGATTGGCAATTTTTCTTTTATTGTCATATATCAATTTTCTGTAGAAGTTAGAATTTGGTTTCTTTGTGTGTTCACTGTGGGTTTTATATTCTATTCCACTTCAGTGGAAACAAACACAATTATAATACAACATCATTCATACTGTTATGCTGAATGAACTGTGCTTGTTTAATGAGTGTGTGCAGCCAACAAGAGACCCTCTGCTAAACACATCCACCTGGAGAGGGGAGGCTTACACAAACACACATACACTGAAGTAGCTTGTCTGTGACAGGCTGAGCTGAGAGCAATATATCCGAGTTGTATTTTTACCTCGGCCCACACGCTGAGCAAAATGCCAACTCTCGGCCTTGAGAAACACAGTGTAATTGCAGGACATGCACACACAGACACACACACTTAGACACTACAGGTCAAGCCCAGCCAACCACCGAAGCAGCCACAGAACATAAACAACTTTCACACACTCTCTGAATCATATGAGCATTTCAATATTGTTTTAGATAAATATATTCAGCCACACATATAAATATGTGTGACCATAATTATTCCCTGAGACCACAAATGACCGTGACAGGAAGGTAGTTCCCACAGTTTCAGCAGCGAAGTGGCCCAGCCCTGCAGTACTGGAAATCCATAGCTCAGTTTACAGTGCAGACGACTGGGCAGTGAGTGAAGCGAGGAAGGTGCTCGAAGACAACAAACAGTGGTTCATTGGTTTGAACGCAAGCTAGAACATTTATGTTCTGTAACTAAAACTATTTTCTGCCCGTGAAACACAACACGTAACTTCAGAAGAGAAACCTGTTTCCACATTTCGCTACTTGTACCTCTCTTGGCCTGTCATGCTCGCTTTCTCCTCTCCATCCTCACTCACACACGCACACGCACACGCACACACACACACACACACACACACACACACACACACACACACACACACACACACACACACTTCTCCCAGTGGGCAGCAGCTGTTGGAGTGCTAATCTCCATTAGCTACTGAACTGGCTTCTATGGAGAGAGCCATGTAAAATCTGTACTCTCACTACTCTCACTCTTTCATCCAAGTGAAACACAAAGGCTGTATCACACTCAAAACCACATCATTTTTTCTACTTCACAGCATTTGTAACATACTTCTTCATGTCATTTTCAGCCACAGTCAATGAAATGTACAAGCTTGAAGTGATACACACAAACAGACCATTACAGACATTAACACTTTATCTGGATAATCTTAAATCTTAAGTGCTCTTGTTAAAAAAAAACATATGAGTAAATGTACAATATTTCAATTAACAACTGAGTGATGGACAAGGAAAGATGAATGAAAACATGACTTACAGTCTGTAAAGCTTTGTTGTTCCAAGGAAAAGCAGCTCGGGAAAGACGGCCAGATTATTCCGATTCAGGCGCCTGCAAAAACATGACATAAATTAGGGAATAAACTCTACCTAGCTCCATCCAAACAGTGAGGGTGAAGCGGTTACATGTGTGTATAATCAGCATGTTAAATTGAGATTTGTGTTTCCTGATCTCCACATCAAAATATATTGTGCAGTTTTGACTGCAATGCCGTGCGGGTCTGGGAAGTGTAAGAGAAAAAGGTGATTGATGGAAATACACACGCATGTTCACGGAAGGATATGCAAAAAAAAAGAAAACATTCGAGGTTATCTGTGATTTAAGGGGTAAAACATGGCTGCCAGACTAACAGTGAACTCGAGAAGGACGCAGGGAATGTAGGGGGAGGAAGACGAGGGAAGGGGTTCGGATGAAGGGGAGGTGGGGGGGCATTTTTATCACAAAGAAGGAGGAGAGGAGACGATGTGGGAAAAACAAACAGGCAGTCTGGCCGGGCTACCGAATGTGTGAAAAGGACCCCACTGAGTAAACAAGGCCCTCACAGGGGAAGAACTCACAACAACCCATCATCACACACACACACACACACACACACACACACACACACACACACACACACACACACACACACACAGAGGAGTTGAGAGAACTCTGCTGAGTTTAATAATCTGGGTGCGATCATTTAACCCTGTTGAGTGGAATGAAGAGGTTTGTGTGCCGGTGTCTGTTGGTGTGTGTGTGGTTGGGCCTTGATGTGAGTCAGAGGAGAGCGAGGCAACAGAGTGACACAATGAGAGACAGGCTGCTGAAACAGTTTAACCCTGACACACAAACACACACTGACAGGCCCAGCGACAAATGCTGTGTTGGCTGCTACTGGACAGGAATGAAGAGAGGCAAAAAGCAAGGCGAAATGAGAATGACTTCGAACTAATAAGAAAAGTGCAGTCCTGACTATCCATCCACAGTTTACACACACAAACCCACAAGAATCCCTGAAACACCACCGATTTTTCTCCATTCAAAAGTTTAGAAAACTTTAGGAACCTCTCTTCCATTCTCTCAGATTAAATAACGTCACCCTTTCTGTGTCCATCTTCCATCCACGAGTGCACAAACATGCGCGCACTTGTCTATGCACATTCATACTCCACGGTTACATCAGAGGCTGCTTAAATATTTAACATCCCGCAGAAATGATGTTTCTAAATTATTCACTCCACTTCCGATAACGCTGGCTCTGGCAGCTAAGAGCCCCACATGATCCCACGGAGAGGCCCACTCCCCCTGTAGGTCCTGCCCAGCAATGAGCACCCATTAGTGGGCTAGACATCCCCTGGGAGAGTGCACGGACCGGTGTTGGAGGTGGGGAGAAGGAGGGACACCAAAGAGGTGGTATGAGCTCATCCCCTCAAAATAGATGCAATGCGGTCAGACTAGGAGTCTCTGAAAATGAAGTTAAGACACAGAGATCAAATCCAGTCGGCTGCATAGCACCTCTGAGGTGTCAGCGATTTTATATTCACTTCATTATTTTAATAATTGGAGTAGCAGCCTGATTATCACATTAATCATCATATTTAGCTTGATACATCAATTTCACAAATTAGGCTTCTTATGCACAGTCTTTTTCTGGGTTTAGTTGTTCATGTATCACAAAGTTGCATCACAAAGGAATGGTTAAAGGTCCCATATTTTATATTTTTCTTATTCTTTATTTGCAGTCTTAATAGCCATAAATGTATTTGTGGTTTTGTGGCACCAAAAAACCCTTTCAATATAATTTTTCATCTAATCTCTGCAGCTTTTCTCTGGAGCTGTATGAAGATTAGGCTGTTTTGTGATTGTGTCTTTAAGGTGTAATGATATAAATGACCCTCTATTCTGGTTGGCTAACTCTTTTCTGAGTGACAGTCGCCCACGCCATGCCCACAGTTTTCTTTGGTCTTGTTGCTTGCTAGCGTTGCAATGGAATGACTGCTCTGTCTTTTCTTTACATATAAGGTTGGACAGTGGGGCTGTGCTGACGGCAGACATACGCCATGAGTGTGAGTGTGTCATATCACAAACTTACAGAAGTCCAAAAAGCTAATTTAGAGGGACAGTTGCTGAAAACAGGTGGTGTGAATATCTTCATAGACTGAGCATTTTTACACTTTTACAGTATCTATGCAGCACCTAGACCTGCTTTATAATCAAAAAGGACATCAAAATTTAAAATTAGACAATATGGAAGTTAAATCGTGAAATCGTGTTATTTTCTGCTATACAGTATTTCATGTGCTGCTACTTTTGCTTTAACCTAAATAGTTGTTAAAGAAATAAAATAAATATGACATCTAACACTGCAAATTCTACACCTCGTGATGAGAAGCTCCACATACAGTGAAGTAGCCAATTAATGACCACAAGAGCAGCAACTGACAATTATTTTCATGACCGATTAATCTGTTAAAATCTCCAAATCCCTACAAAGATATTCAATTTAATTTTACAATTGCTGCACACTTTGCTTCTCAAAATAATTTTGTTCTCTTCTGATAGTTTGTTTACTTTTTCTGAGCATCCGTAGCTCCGTTTGCATCACTTTTCATAACACTGTGACATTCACTGTTGATGATTCTGTCTGAACTTCAGTGGTGGTTTCAATTTGGGGTTGTTCATATGGTTTCATTCAGATGAGTAAAATAGCATAATTTACAAGGTCAACAGCTCAACAACCAACTATTTGCAACAGAGTTATCACATTGCAATTGTTTCTGAGTTTTGTTTTTTTGTCATAAGTGAAATTCGCCTTCAAAACAGCTCCATTGTTCATCTAAAAGTGATGGCTACCAACTCAAATAATGAATCTGGTTGTCTGTGTTTGTTTTGCGGATTTATTTATTTAAGAGTTATTTGTACTGGGAAAAGTGTGGACCATGAACTACAGCCCCATACCACCAAATTTATGGCCTGATTTAGTTTACAGTGCCCACCCCTAGATGGGCCTTCTGGTTTCTAGACCTGAAGGAATGTATCTTTGTCTTCATGTGTGTGTGTGTGTGTGTGTGTGTGTGTGTGTGTGTGTGTGTGTGTGTGTGTGTGTGTGTGTGTGTGTGTGTGTGTGTGCACGCTCACATACTGTAAACAGCCTCAGAGTACTACCACAGTCATGTCTCATTAGTCAAAGTCTGGCTGAAAGTGAATGAAGACTGAGCAGCAAGTAGTCTGAGGTGTGAGGGTCACTCCAACAAGCTAATGTCACACTGCAGCGTGGTGATAATCCCTGCAGTCATAAACAGATGCTGGAGCGCCACAAACCGCACAGTAAACACACACACGTTCTCGCAAACATGCAAGCACAGCGAGCCAAATCTTTGTATACACACACACACACACACACACACACACACACACACACACACACACACATATGAATACTCACACAAATATAAAGTCAGAAACACACACGCTGTCCTAACACCTCTGTGCTATGTGTAGTACGACAGGCCTGCAGACACTGGCTGGAAAGGAAATAACAAACTAACTCAGAAACCAATTATTACTCCACCAATGCTGCAGCTGCCATTGTACACATTTTGTACTAAAAACCCCATAGTTATAACCAAAACCTTGTGAACATTTCCATGATCCAAAAAAAACTTTCTTCACTCCAAAACCACTTCAAACTGACCAGGGTGTATGTCTGATTCAACGGTTCATGCTGTTGCTCCACAGCTTCACAACTTCTGAAATGAAGCGAGATCCATCATCCACCAAAAATGTATGGTGTCTAATCTGATGTGTTATTTAAACACTGATTACTATCGCTGCCTTAAAACACAGAAATGCAGAAATCCAGTCTTATCAGCTGACCAGTAAATTCCTTTGCTATCAGCCAAAAATCCTTCACATTCAGCAGTAGTGGGGAGCTTTTCCTGTAAACTTTGCACAAACTGGCGTTTACCAACAAATATAACAAATGTCATCTGCGACAGAGGGAGTCAGGGAAAATCTATCTCCAATGACTTTCTAGACAGAACTGCTGTAGTAAAAATTGCTCTGTGTCTTCACAGAGCAGATAATTTCAAGCTCTGCTGCTCAGTAAAAAATGAAAAGAAAAAAAAAAACGTTGCTCTGAAATGATCAGTGAGAACAATGTTATCACTCACAGGCTTTAGCGCTTTTCATTTAGCACTAATCCAGGGTTTTTCTTTGAAATCCATATCCCGCTATCTGAGGTCACTGTTACAATTATCTACTGCTGTTCAGATTGTCCACATATTACAAGATGATCATTCGGTTTGAGGCTTCATTGTCTCGTCTGTAATCGCTGTTGATAGACACACCTCACTACCTGTAATCGGTTTTACAATTATTCATTGCTGTTAAAAAGATCTTTGAAAATGTGATCACTCAATTACAGGCTAATTATCTAAGGCTTTACCTGATTTCTGTTCTCTGAGATCATTATCTCAACACCTGTAATTACTATTTGGTTCTCTCCGCATGTCTGTGGCTGTTATCTCCTTCAGTCCCACAGAGCTTGAATTGGGACTATAAACCAGTCATATGTGAGTGGAGGATAAGAGGATCAGGAACTCCTCTCTTTCCTATTCTGTGCCCACAGGGTGAGGGTGAGGAATGTATGACATTCCTATATGCATGGGACAATAGAGAGCGAGAACCAGATGGGTGAATATGGAGCAAAACCATGAGGAGAGGTTAAAGAATGAATGAAAGAAAGACAGAAGGCGTGAGTGCGTTTGGGGGGCCACAGAATCAAGATAAAACCAGTACTGACAGAGCAGTCTTGCATAAGCGAATGCGCATGCATGAGTGTATCAAAACACAAGCACGTGTTTGTGTATGTGCACATTGTGTGCTGTGACATGCCTATCTCCACACCACCTCCTTCGACCACCTACCCCTCCTCCACACCCCCCAGGCTACTGCCCCACACCTGACCCGGCCCTGCCCGGCCCTGCAGGGCCTGTCGCAAAAAGGGATGAGAAGGGGAACCGTTTTCTCCCCCTGTGGGGGGCAGTCACTGTGGATCCGTCAGCCCAGCTTAGGGCCCTCTCCTCTGGGCAGCGGTGCCCAGCAGGCCCCCTCCAGCCCCCAAGAGGACGAAGGCCTTTGAAATGAGCCCCCAGACTCCAGACTCCAGAGACGTGCCTTTGTCTGACAGCTGCGGGGGGGCATTGATGACTGACTCCATCTTTGTGTTTGTGAACATGCCAAGCTAGAGATGCTAAATTACAGTTGAACACTCTCGAGGGGACAACAGAAGATAGCCATGTTGTGTCAGAAAGTTAGCTGCTGTCAAACGTGTTTGTTGCCATCAGAGACAAGACAGAGCAAAAGAGACAACAGTGTGCATAATTTGATAATAGATATGTAAGACGTTGTCTGCTATTGTTTACAGACAGGCTACACCGTATGTGTTGACACCTGTTTGTCTCATATATATGTGTGTGACAGTGGGTATTTACCAGCTCGCACCATCTCTTCGTAGCAACAGTAATCACTACCAAAGTTTACTGTTAAATCCAGATCATATGCAGTTAGATTTTGTCCTCTTTGTCTGTGGCTCAGGGCAGTAATTCCCAGAACTGCTTAGCTGGACAGAGCCCAGCGCTGGCTGCATGAGAAACACCAGCAGATTCCCTATAGTGGTGCGCAGAGTGTCTCTCTGTGTCAACAAAGAGCAGCTATAGTGCAGCAAAGAGCATAAAAAAAACAGGCATGACAGGGCCAAGACAGGAGCAGCTGATGAATCATGATATTTGATCCTTTTCATCCCAATGACTCTTGAAGAATTTACCCAAAACAGCTATCTAACAGATTAACAGCCTTCTCCTGTACATCTGTGTGTGCAGGTGGATATCTATGTGTGTATGCAGGCATGTCTGCTGTTGTGAAAGTGTGTAAGCACAGAGGATTTTTATATGTCTTTAATTAAAAGCTTGTCGCTAAGCCTCCTCACACTCGGTCACAGTCTGCTGCATTCCAGTGTGTCATTGGCTGTAGGTCAGGCCACATAACACAAACACACACACGCAAACACACACATACACACACACACACCTTGATGAAGGTTATAATGTATAGTTTAAGCAGGGTGGTGATTAAATCTTACTGAATTATGGCATCAGGATTTAAATGCACTGGTCAAAATAATAGAAACCCCTGTCAGTATAACACAACGGACCTTTTTCACAGCAGACATTTTGACTACTCATTGTAAGGAAAGCACAAGTAGAATTAATGGTAGCTCAGTTCCATTTAGGCATCCAACTAAGCCATGTTAGTGAACCAGCATACACAAACAAAGGACCACCTTCAGCCATCATTAATACACCCGTGCTTTCCCTGTTGTGAAGAGTCAAAATGTCCACTGTGTAAAAAGGTCTATGCAGTTCAACAGCAAATAAACTGCAACCGACAAAAGGAATGAATGAATATTAATTTGAATTAACAGCTCTTTAAATTTGTTTCGAGAAACAATGAACATTATAACCTTCATGAAGGTAAGATTTATCACAGGACGAGTGTCGTACACACAGACTACAAAGATTTAGTTATGCCATAACAGCCTTATGATTGGATGCTGACCACCTGGTGCCATAAGAACATTTGACTGTTCTTCATTTACTGCCCTTTGACTCAATTTGAAAATGTTCCTCTTGGGCTGAGATGTCAGCAGGGGGCAAAACAATTCAGATTAAATGACTATGAAGATATACAGAGGTCAGAAGTTAAAGGAAAGGTTTAAGTAAATCAGTGCAATCTCGAATGCCACAATGCACTCAAGGGATTGACATGAAAAGACAGGAAATGGTGGTCAGACACATTAAGATACCTTTTTTGGTACGACTTCAGGCTGTCTAAGACAAAAACCATTACAGTGGTCCCAGATCGCACTAGTCATATCCACCGATGGTACATGTAGAGCTTTGGCAGCTAAAGTCAGCAGGTGTCACATTTCTGTTAGTGTCAGAAACTTAGGATAACATTTTCACAACTACTGCTACAACTCGGACCTACAAACCGATTAAACAGTGCTCTCTAGCATCATCCAAACACCAAATGAGAGATTTCTTTTGGAAGAACACAGTAATTCACTCAGACAGTGAAGCTCCAAAGACTTGGAGAATCTCTAACAAGCAGTATTGCAGCAGTCTGTGGTGGCCCATGAAAATGAATGTGTGTTATCTTGGGAGACTTTTGAGTATGCGTGCATCCTGAAGTATATTCATAGAGCATGTGATAGAGGATAAAATGGCACCAGCTTTGACACAACAACGTTACTCACAGTCTCTCCAGCTCTTTCAGGTCCTGGAAGGCTCCTCTCTCGATTGTTGTGATTTTGTTCTCCATTAACTGCCTGAGAGAGAAACACCAAGAGAGTGTGAGACTATGAGAATTGGACAGAAAAAAACAGAGAAGAGGGAGAAGAAGAGAGCGATAGAGAGACACATAGAGCGTGAGAGCTAACAGAGTGATTTGTGCGATGAAACCATGAGAGGCCAGAGAAAAGGAGAAAGACGGCCGGATGGGGCCACAGATAAGAGAGAGAAGAGGAGAAGGAAAGAGTGAGATAGGGCAAAGAGATTGACACTGGAGAGGAGAGGGATGTAGAGATGGAGAAGATAGTGGGTGTGAAAAAAGAAGAAAAGCAGATTGGTGGAGATGGAAAGTGATAGAATGTTGAAACAGCACGAGGGAGAGAGAGGAGACAATCAGCCGCGAGTCGATAGAGCCCTAGAATTGACTTTAAAACTGGCCCATCAGTTGGACAGCAACTCATCTATCATCCAATTTACTCTCCATCTAACCACATAGCTGTGACTACTCATTCACTTACACTGGCACAACTCTGCAGGATCACTGTGCTGACTTAGCCAAGCAACAATGCACATTTTCATCAGCTGTGTGCAGTGAGTTCATCAAAAATAGGAATTAATCTGCTGATGTTTTCTCTTTTTTCAATTTATTGGTTTATCAATTGGTCTTTGAAAAGGCCAAAACTGAGAAATACACCTCAGAGTGCACAAAATAACATCAAAATGACAGTTGTGACCAGAATAACAACACATCATCACATTTAAGAAGCTAGATTTTGAGAATTTTGCTTCAAAAAATTACAATAAATTGATCACTTACATTACTTGCCAATAACCTGAGTAATTGCTGCAGGTCTAATTTAAATTCAAATGGTTAACAGTGTGTCAGTGCAATCGGGTGAACACATACAGGAAACCGGTAAAGTGAAGACTGGAGCACACAAACATACCCACCCAATTAAGGATATAATCTCTGGAGGAATTCCAACAATTTATTCCCTGCCATTCACTTTTAGCTGAATAGCACACAAGACACAATCTAAGTAGGCAGTCCTTGTCCCACCACTGCTGGTGCAGAGGAACGCTTTACCTGGATTCATCCCAGGTAAGAAACCTGTTCTTACTTGACTCTTTCCTTCCCTTCCCTTTTCTTTTCCTTTCCTTTCCTTCTACCCTTCACTCCCTTCCAGCAGCTGCATTCCTCCCTCCGCGGTTACACCTAATGACCGCTATCTCCTTCCCTTTTTGCCCTCCATCACTTCCTTGCCGGTCCGTTAATCACTCCAGCACATGGGCCCTGGGGCCCACTGGTTAAAATAAGCCCCTCCTGACACTTCCACTGGCAGATTAACACGACAGCATTAACAGGTGCCACAGCTATTCTGTTTAGACACCCACACTGGCTCAATGAAACCACTGCTTCCCACCACTGGATGCAGTGCAGCATGCGGCAGCTCCCGGGCTGGACGATGCCGAGCACTCATCAGAAACACTGTCTCTGTGTTGTGGTATTTGAGGGAGGAAAGTTATTGGACATGTAATTTGCTGCTCTTCAGAGCTGTACGTGAGAATGTGGATGTTTTCCTTTTAAATATGCAACAAGGGAGGGGAAAAAAAACAGGGGAAAATAAAATGGATAAAAGCCACTTACAACACTCGCAGATGCCTCAGTCCTGCAAAATCCGCCTTGGTGATTTTAGTGAGGTTGTTTGCATTCAGATCCCTAGACAGTGAGATGATTAAAGAGGGGATTGTTAGTGCATTTGAAATTATACTTTAATAAAAAACAAACACAATGCTTGTGTGCAGGTTACTGAAAAGGTTTTTGTTTGAACTTGGTGTGCCGTGGGCAGATGCACAATTGTATTTTGAGCGTCAGAGAAATTGAGAGGAGCTGTGGCTGCTGCACTATGCTGGGCAAATGTTAATTTCATCAAGGGGTCTTCGTCTGATAAAATACGGCCTGTTTAACTCGGAGCCCACTTGTCCAAATCCGTTTTTGATTAACTTGCTGGTCTCCAGACAAACCGATGTGGTCTACGGAGGCTGCGCTAATGCAACAGTGCGAAACCACCAACACAACCACAGCAGCCCCGAACTTCAGCTCCGCGATCAGCACTGACGTGTCCACACATTGAACACATGCAATATGCAAGAAGTCTGGTGTTTTTAATGATTTACATAACAGCCAAAAATCTACGTGAGTTGGATTTAGCGGCGTTTAGAGAACCTTAAGTGTAGTTTGGACACGTTCGTTCAAATTTAAAGCTCTGCGCAATTAGTCCCCAAGGAAAAAGTCCTCCGTGCTTTCTGCGTACCATTTAAAAGAAACTGAATAAATGAAACAAGAGTTATACAATTTTGGGACTATTATGTGATGATAACCATGTTGATATAATTTCCTGACCACTCGTGACAGTGTAATTTTGGGTATCAAATTGGCTACTGGAATAAAATGTGCAGTAAACTCTTTAAACACTTAAAACGCCTTTAAGAGAACCGCAGCATTAAAAAAAAAAAAATACTAACTAAGATAAGGTCAATTCACACTTTATCATAATCACTGACGCACAAAGAAATGCATAGTAATCTCGTGATTTTCCTGTGAAATATGTCCAAATTGTTGAGAAATATTAAGTAGCCTGTACATATCCAACTACCGGTACTTACAGTCTCTCCGTGTTGCGGGGTATGTTCCTGGGCACGCTGCGAAGCCCTTGGCCGTGACAGTCCACTGTAGTCCCGGTGCAGGAGCACTGGGCCGGGCAGGGCTGACCGTCCGCTCCGCTGGACAGGACCAGGACCAGAACGGCCACCAGCAGCCACAGTACAGTCACCGGGGAGCGGCCAGGGCCAATGGGGCACAGAGCTCCCACCATCACTGCGGCAAGTGGGGGCCAATATGAGACCCACAAATCACTAAGAAAATACAAGGGCGTTAAAAAATAAAGCCCTGAAATCCCCGACGGAGCTCACCAAAACTCTGCACGCAACGGGATGCCGTCCTCCGTTTCGTCCCTTTGCAGACGCGTGTTTTTGAATTTTCTCGTTCTAAATTTACATTGGGGTCCTCTTAGAGGGGTTTCAATATGTGAAGACTCAACCGTGAGTTTGGTTCCCCTGGGCAGGCAGAAGGGAGGTCGACGAGGCGGTGGACCGGCTCTGTGTCTGCGCTACAGCAGCGCAAACTTCCACATGTCCCCGGCATGCGGTGCCCAAATCCCCCCGGTGTGTGCTGTGTCTGTGTATGTAAATGTAGCCTATATGCGCGGAGACTGGTCAGTGGAACACCTCGATCCTTGATATGATCCAAAGACGCACACTCTCACACACACAGTTCGGGAACACACACTCCAGGTAAGGCTGTCTTGGTTATTAATTCACAACACGCGTCCGGCGAAGAAGCAGCGGCAGCGCTGGTTCTCCCAAAAGCTCAGCAGAGGTCACCGTGCCGGAGAGATATCGATCCCGATAACATATCAATTGCCGGTAGGTGGCAAGGATGCAGCTAATGTGAGGAAAACCCGTGAAAGACCAGCGCGCAATACTATAATCCAACTCTGCGTGGTGCGTCAAAGCGCTGCTCCCGAGAGTGTGTGAGAGGAAGAGAGAGGGAGAGAGTGAGAGAGGAGGGAGCGGGCACGTCTGGTACTGCGTCTGTCGAGGCAACTCTCTTTCTCTGACACACACACACACACACACACACACACACACACATGAACACACACGCACTGCGTTTTCTCTGAAGGTAGCAGCAGGTTTCTAAGTGACTGCCAGACGAACAGCAAAAGTTTGACCTCGGAAGGGGACTCTCTTTCTCACTGCAGTGTCCCGGTCACCTGATGCCTTATTCAACTGGCTTCAGTAAAACGACAGCGCGTCTTATTAAAGCCTGATGACGCAGAAAAAACTCTGATCCTTGAAATTCATACGACTGAACCAAGAATGAAGCGCTGTTAAACAGACATTTGTTGCTGCTTAGCTCATAATTCTTCAGCCTCAGGATAAAAGAGAGTTTAAAAGGACACCTGTCTCATGATGGACAAACATCTTGAGAGTGGGTTCACAGGATAAGCCATGTACAAATTTCATGTCCAGAATAACTTCAATGGATTTGAGTTGTCTTTATTGTGATTCAGTTTTAATTAATAAATGATGAATTAAGAGACCCTAAAAACTCCACACAGACTTTCCAGCTCTCATCAAACTTTCAGAAATTCTTCCGTACTTTTGTCTGGATGACTCATAAATCTTTAACTGTTATTTATGACACATCATTTTCAGCACATTTATATTTACTATCACTTTACTGTATTTCTGTCAATGTTAGCCAACAAGTGGTTGCTTGTGTGGACTTGTGATTTTATATTTTGGGTTAAAAATAATTATAATAATAATAATAATTGTAACGAATTTATCTCCTCTGGATCCAGAGACACTAATTTGGTGTTTTCAGCAGCTCCAGAGGTTTTTGATGGGTAATGTTGGGCCTGACCTTAAACTCCCATGACTTTAAGCAGCCTGGTAACATACTTGTCTACGAGGACTCTGCAGCCAACTTTAACAGGGCGAACCTTAGCTTTCCAATCATGGATACAATTATAAACAGTACAACTATTCAGAACCAGCTGCTAGTCCTGTAGGCATCTCGACAGGCATAAATTCTGTCACAAATGAGTTTAAATGGAAAATATTGAGGCAACATTATAGAATCTCTTTGATACAGATATCATGTCAGTATGAAGAACACAAACAATGGACTGCAGTTTTATATCTCTTACAACCCTCAAGTCTCCTTCAGGTCTCAGGTTTTAGACCTATGAAGTGACCCCATGATTAAAACTGTTGGGTTCATTCTCATTTCTAATTTAGATGTAATCCACATCTGTGTTGCTTGTTCTTCACATCTGATTCTTGGCCTTACAATAAACAATGTTGTTTTAAAATGTGTTGTATGAATGACGTGACTTGACTCGATGGGGTGAACTCACTACTGAACTCCACTCCTTATTGCAGTGTTGGATTAGGTAAACACTTAAGGGATATGATTGTGATTCTTCATGAGGGATCAGTGACATACATCTCAAGGAGATGACAGATCTGTGCTGAAGCTTGTCCTCCTCTCTCTGCCACTCTCAAGCCTTCATTTCTGCCTCCCAAGACACAATTCAAACAGCTGTGTGATCATAATGCTGTTGCTCCTACAAACACACACTCCCACAGCCTCACTCACATAGCCTACTTAGAGAGGGAGGAAATATAACTTATAGAAAATTCTAAATCTTTATCTTTTCTGTTGAGGTGGATAATTAAAAAAAAAAGAAAAAAAGACTAGCATGAATTCTATGTCTTAACAAAGGAGACATAAGCGAGGAAGAGGAACTGTGGAGGAGGCAGAGAGGGGAGGGGGAGATGGGGAAGGGTGGGAGGGTCACTGATGGTGGCGTATCATAGCTGAACTGAGGGAGGAGAGAGAATCACAGGGGAGGAGAGGGTGACCCCTATTCCTGCAACACAACAAGACTTCAGGGCACATGGCGAGTTCAGACACAGTTTAACCTGACCTGTCAGCCCCCCACACCCCCAACCCCATCCACACACACACACACACACACACACACACACACACACACACACACACACACACACACACACACACACACACAGTTAGTTGTGTTTCCATCACTTCAAAGGACATTACATTGACTTTCATTAATTTCCTGGAGACTTACCCTAACCCCCGAACTTTAAACCAAGTCTTCACTATAAAATTTAATGATTTACGTTATATAAGTATTTTTTTTTCCCTCAAGAGGAAGTTGAGTCCAGGCGATTTGACAGGGTAAACAAATTTATGCCCACACAAAAGGAGTAATATGAGCACACACACACACACACACACACACACACACACACACACACACACACACACACACACACACACACACACACACACACACACACACACACACACACACACACACACACACACTTAGGCCTCGTTGATTGCCTTGGATTACAGCTAAAGCCCAGGTCAAGCTGCAGGATTGTTTGAATCTGACAGTAGAGACTCAGCGACTGGCTTGCTGCCATTGACGGGTCTTCACATGTTTGTAACAAGTTAGAAAAAGATATTAGGTATTCCTCTATTGAGTCACTGATGTATTTTTAGTCATATTAATGGTGTTGCTTTATGGATCACAATGTCTCTTTGGTCAACAACAAAATATCTCAAAATAATTTGGATATTCATGCATCTCAGAAATTAAGTGTATTGACTTTGATGATCCCCTGAGTAAATCAAATGTTTGTACAGATATTCATGGTTCCCAGATGATGTGTCCTGATGACTTTGGGGATGTGACTTTTGATATAGCGGCAAATTAAAATTTGTACTTTATAAAAATTGTAATACTTTGGTTCATGACCAAAAACCTGCTAAAATAATGACATTCACACCAGCGGTACTGTTTGGTGTTAAATAAAAAATATAACCACGCTGAAAAGCGAAACAACAGTAAGATTGTGAGCATGGTTAACATTTTTAGTCAAAGAGGACTCTTGACAAACTCGCCTGTACTCAAACCTCATCTGTCATACGAGGAAGCAGTATTGAGATCTTCCTACACACCCAGATTTCTGAGGTGACAGGATGTTCAGAGAACCACTTTATCATGTTTAAATAAAGGACAGTCAGTCAAGTGATGTTGATGTCACATCCTCAACAGTGGTTATTATTAGAAGGTGATTGATTACAATGAGGCTTAAATCTTTCCACATTTTTCAAAATGATCATGTTTTTAAAGTTGCTACATGTCAATATTATTTTAATGATAGGAAAATGCCTAACCCTCCAAGAACAAAGATGTATTATTTCCTAATGTGAGAACGTTGGATGACATTGCCAATGACGACAGGCGCAACTTGACAAACCTGATTTACATTTCTCAGACAAATGTAAATCAGGAGATCTTCAATTACAACATTCCTTTTTTTTTTTTTTTTTAACCACACTTATCCATACAAAAGATGATTTACAATGTATAGATACCTTAAAATATTACACATTTAACTATTAAGATAACAATGAGTTGGAGCCATTACAGACTGCCCAAGACTCCAACTAACATCACAGGTCAATCATCTGCGATAAAACAAATCAACTTAACTAAAGATGACTTGCAGAGTTCAGATGGAACTGATGATGATGCAGATGAGCTGCAGTGAATTCAGCACCTTTTAATTCAGATAATGAATGAAAAGGAGGTTCCTTTTTCTTACATCTTACCACTGAAATGGCTCATCCCACATTGCTTCAAATTACACCAATAAATCTACATATAAAGAAAGACTTTCGCCGAGTGACATTCACATAAAAAGAAATACAGATAAAGGCTGCACGCAATGAACTATGTAAAGTAAGTTTCTAAACAAATGAACTTGAGGCACGCAGCAATTATTAAGTCAAATTCTGAGACTCGTTTTTAAAATTCTAGCTGTAGGAAATTGGCTGGTTTGGAGGTTTGCAAAGCTGCTAATAAGAAGTGAATCTGTCTGTCGACTGTGATGTTGGTACTGCTCAATCCAGCCTGTTGATTTAGGAGCTGTATATGTTATCTTTGGTTTATGGCCATGCAGTAAAGTTGAAGGTGTGGGGGCAGTGTGTGTGTGTGTGTGTGTGTGTGTGTGTGTGTGTGTGTGTGTGTGTGTAGTGTGTGTGTGTGTGTGTGTGTGTGTGTGTGTGTGTGTGTGTGTGTGTGTGTGTGTGTGTGTGTGTGTTTGCAGAGGTCAGTTTAGCCACCTGGCCTCTGGACAGCTGCTATCGAGACACATGCTGCGAAGAGTGTGTCCTACTGTACACACACACACACACACACACACACACACACACACACACACACACACAAACATTCTCTCGTGTCTATCTTGCAGATATTCATTTATGCACAGCCAAACGTTTACACAATGCGGCAGACAGACACACACAAAGACAGACAGAACTGCAAACAGTTCATTACATCAATGTATTAATTAACAGCATTAATCACATCTGCTGTGTTTCTCTTTACTCAGATCCATGTAGGGTGTGTGTGCGTGTTGTCTGATAATCACATCATTAAAAACCAATGATGTTTGTGTTTGGACTGGCACCGTCAACAGTCGCTGGTTACACAGCTGCAGTGAGACACACACACTTAGAAAGAGGGATGAACACACTGTGCCACACCAAAACACACAAACAGCAACATTAAAAAAAACAAAAACAGAAAAAAAAACTCCTGTCTGGGATTCCTTTCACTCCCAGCTGCCAGTTTCATGCCGATGTGATCCGTCCTTGAGGTGTATTGAAACTTCATTGAGGCCCTGAGGTGTGTATGTGGCTGGTTACCTTTGTTGTGATGGGACTGAGCGGCTGTTGTCTGTCTCACACGCCCAGCTGCCGAGGCCCGGGGAGATGCTAAGGAGGTGAATAGGATCTCATGAATCGACTGGTATGTTGGATATTCTCCATTCTTCTGCCTCTGGAAAAAGGTGTGTCTGGTTTCACATGTCAGGTGTGCTGTTGTTTGTGTGAGCAGAAAATCAATCTTCATTATGTTTCATTCAGAGGTCCACGAGAGCAACAGGGCTCATTATTTGTGGTTTAAAATAACAACACACTCACACACATACATGGTATATAAAATCTGTAGCATGAGAGAAATGAAATGGTTTAAAAACAACAATATAATTAATGGATTATTAACAAATAGTTCCTGAGTAACAGATCAAAAATGACAAAGTATTATGTGTCACATAAAAGTAATTCATGATTCAGAAATGAATGAGTGGTTACGAGTTTGTGCAGCTCAGAGGTTGGTTCAGAAATAAACACGAGCTTCTCATCGTCTTTTAATCCACTTCACAGATACACAGATTAATAGCCACTGATTCAGTTATGTGAGAACTGCTCATATGACACATTAAAAATTAATTATTTATGAAGTCATTCCTCCTTCCTTCCTCAGTGACTCCTTACATTTTTTTTGTACCGTATTTTAAAGCGTTACCTGATTACTCTCTCATTTCACAGTTATTTTTCAGGGATTTTGCATAATAGAACAATTTTAGTAATTTGGCAGACACTTTAGTCTAAAGCTAGGGTATACATGTTTAAAAAGTTTGTATGAGATGCTGTCCTAACATGTCAGAGGTGTTTCCACCTGTTTTGAAAGGCAACAATTGAAGGTGGGCCAGAAAATGATAGAGCGTGGTGAGATGGGGTGAATATTTCAAATAGAGACATGTATGTTGTTGCTCTGCTTGCTCTTTGACCTCCACACCTCCGGGCAACAAGTGAGTGTCACATTGTTGGTTCTGGAAAGGTAAAAAAAAATTGGTGGATGCATTCCCCCGTTGGGGAAGGATGTTGTTTAACCAACTGACAAGCACCTGATTTGACATGTATTGACGCCCTGAGGATACCTGCTATACATTTCCTCCCCTTCTATAAGTATGCGGGAAGAATCAGGGTTTCAGTGTCTTCTTCAAACACGCATCATTGTTGGGAGGGATTGACAGCTTGACCCTGAGCTTTACAGCCATTGCACAGCCAACCTGCTACCAGCGGAGCTACGGCCAAGTTTGTCTTCACTTTTTATAACTGGAAAATGTTTATGATGGTGTTGTCACCAAAAATATTTACAAGCTAGTGTGTATTGCTGCTGAAAGCACAACAAAACAAAAGCATATACACAATTTGTGGACATTAGTGTGAAGATTAGTTTAAACTGATCTTTAAAAAAAGTTTCTGGGTCATCTAACAGGTGAGTGGTTAAGATGTGGATTTCCTAACTGACTTTTACTGTACATTGAAACATATTGAAACAATGGGGTCAGACTGTCTGGTGTCCCCTGTGTGTCTCTGCTGAACGAGGTTAGTTCATCTGAATGTGTTTGTTCAGCAATGATAGAAGAAGAGATCTAACCAGACATGATAGTCTTGCATATTTCCCCTCGTGGTGCAACAATAGCGTCTCAGCCATTCTAATCCTTTTACACAATTATCCCTCAGTGTTTGTGTGTTTAAGCGCAGCCACTCTGACAGTGGCTTTTCCATGGCCGTGAACCAAAACAACTCAACTGCCATTATCCTAAAATAGCCCGTGAAGTACAAGATAAACACGCGTGTGAAACTAATTGTGCGTTGTGCCGGGAGCTGGCTTGTGGAGGAGCATTGTTGTGACAACAGATTAAACATCTGTCTGAACCCATTGCGAACCCAAATTCAGATTAAAAGGGAAATAGGATATATCCTGTATATGCCTCATCTCGCCAAAGAGCAGAAGACGTAGTCTAGGTGACAGTGAATGAGGAGAAGCAGACAGACTAGAGTATGGCGAAAGAACAATATTGTTTTCTTCTCTTCTGTTTTTTACTGAGCTAAAAAGAAGAACAATGAAGATTAATTCTCATAATTTCTTTTCTTCTTTTCATTGTTCTTCCAGCATGCTGAATCAGAGAAAAGTCACATGGAGTTAATAACTATTGCCATAAAACACTGCTTTGTGACACGCTCTCATATTCAAACACATACACACACCCAGGCTGGAGATATGTCCTCTGTTTATAACACTGTTCATAATCTAGGAATTTGTCACAGGATTTGTTCATGATAAAGTTATTTTTTTCCCCCCTCTCTAGCTTCCAAAGAGCAGAAAGAACTAACGAGTGAGTGAGTGAATGAATTATAGCCGGCTGTAAGCTGTGCTGAAGAAAAGGCTCTTAAATACTGACACAGTATATGATTCTCTGACAAGGACTGGAATCTTGTTGCAGATGAGGCTTCATAGAAGAGTGCTGTTTTCTGTCAGATGCGAGGAATGATGCTTGGAGTCCTGCGTCGGTGATAGTCAAGTAGAAGAAGTAAATCATATGAGGCTTAAAACACCTTTGAAGTGCGGCACAGAAATGGTCCGTGCAGTACTTTGCGTATCCGTAGCATCTCGTGGAAGCATTGCACTGTTACATTGCTGCACAGAAATCAAGGTCAGTTTCTGAGGCTGAGGGGAAGCCGGCTGAAAAACACCAGATGAGAGAGCAGAGAAAAAGTAGAGTGGGAGGTGTGACAGAGAGAGGAAAAAGGGAGGTTTGAAAAAAGAAGAAAGGAAAAAGAAAAATATGAAGGGTCCTTCGAGGGGGGGGGGGAGGGGTGGAGTAGAGGCGAGAGAATGAGAGGGAGGTGTGTAGAAAGAGGAGTGTGGGAAAAATCAATACGCTCTCTGGAGCGACTGGAAGAGACAATCAGTCCTGTCTGACCCTCGTCTCCCCTTGGTGTCAGTGCATGCATGTTTTTGTGCATATATTTAATTCACGAATGCCTGTGTGTGTTTATAAGCCACATGCTCGTACATTGATTTTGAGTTTGGGATTCATATGCCGCCGGCCATCTGTGGATGCAGTCGCACGTGTGTCTGTGTGTGTAAGTGTGTGTGTAAGTAAGTAAGTAAGTGTGTGTGTGTGTGTGTGTGTGTGTGTGTGTGTGTGTGTGTGTGTGTGTGTGTGTGTGTGTGTGTGTGTGTGTGTGTGTGTGTGTGTGTGTGACCCTTGTTTGTCTCCTCTTGTGTTTGCTGTCCTCAGCTCAAATATATTTTATTGGCATGACTGTTGAGGGCAGGAGAATGATGACGCCGGGGAAGCTAATGAGATAAAAGTTCATTACTTTCCCTCTATCAACTTTATTATGAAAGGATGGATCGAACAAAGACTCGGAGCAGAATTGAAATAGGATAAGACTGTCGCATCCGCAAAAGGACACTCTAGCAGCTTAAACTGGCACCGTATGAGTTGATTTTTGCTTACAGGGGCTCGCAGTCACTTTGCTCTCTAACTCCATCTATGTTCCTGCCATTTACAGGGTCACATTCACGCACAAGCCAAAGGCTATGGGCCAGACTTTCCCAAATTGTCCCGAGATACTTTTTGTAAAATGGCCTTGCTTTGATAGCTATTATTATCAATATAAAGAATAAAGAGCTCTTTTGCTCTCTCTCTTTCTCTCCCTTGTGTATGTATGTGAGCGTGAATGGTTAGTATTTCTGCGCGCCTCGAGGCTAGCGGCTTTCACAGGCCGTCCACTCGACGTTTGTAAAGCTGGCTCAACTCGCCATTGTCCAAGTCCCTCTCCTGAATTCAGTTTCTCCATCTGCCCCCGGGCGCCTCTCAGACTGACAGGGGGCGCGGGGGTAGATGGATAGATGAAAGAGCAGACAGGAAGAATACGACTCCTCAGAGAGAGAGAGAGAGAGAAATTTACCAATCACAAAATCCACTTTTCTCAATCTCTCTATCAGATCTCTGCCACCGTCATCCAATCGCTTTTAGTCTTCCTTCCCTCTGCCCTCCTCCTTGCTCTGTCCCTCTGCTGTGCCGTTGCAGGGGGTTAATTGAGGTCTGAACAGCAGGGGGCTATTATGACACCTCTCTAAATAGGACACACACCCACGCTCACACATAAACACGCACACACACACATCATAAAGTAATAATAAAAAATATGATTTCTGAGATGCAAGAAATGCACGAGACTCCCCATTTTCAGTGTTATGCTATGCAGCAACTGCATTGTTAGTGCGTTTTAGGGAGTAAGTGTATGTGTGCATGTGTGCGTGTGTGTGTGTGTGTGTGTGTGTGTGTGTGTGTGTGTCTGGGGGTGATGTCAGATTTAATGATGGCTTCCACCCTTTGGAAAAGGCTGCCTCACCCCAAATCAGAAACCAACTGAATAAATCACATAATTAATCTAACAAGTCAGCGTGGTGTATCGAAGCACTGCACACAAAACAAAACAGATTGACAGGTGCATGTGTGTGTGCAGGCGCGCACGTACGGTGCACGCGCTCAGTCTGCATGCTCTGGTAGTAGCAGATGGTAGGCTGGTGGTCTGTTGCCAAATTCGCTGTGTGATCATGTAAATGATCACATGCACACCCACATTCAAGTAAGACAAACGCCCCTGTAACTACGCCAAGACGTAAACAAACATATGAGTGGACACACACACACACACACACACACACACACACACACACACACACACACACACACACACACACACACACACACACACACACACACACACACGAATGCAGACACCTGTACTGAGATAAACAGGTGATGATGATCTCTCTCGCTTTTCTTTGTCTCTTGTGTCTCTACTCTTTTTAGATTCTGATTGTTGAACTCTCTTATGTGAAACACAGGCTGTGTGTGTGTGTGTGTGTGTGTGTGTGTGTGTGTGTGTGTGTGTGTGTGTGTGTGTGTGTGTGTGTGTGTAATGCCGTTAAAGATGTTGATTGAAGCTGAAGTTTAACAGTGGGAAGCTTTACATCAAAGACTGACATTCACCTTTCATATCCTCTCCTTTTGATGCATGGAAACACATTCACACACACACACTTCATGGGAATAGAGAGCCGACAGTTTCACTAAATCAAAAAGTGACATTTGCTTCGATCCTCTGCAGAACCAATGCAGTAAGTCTCGTATGTGCGCGCACACACACCCTTTCTCTCACACATGCGCGCGCACAGAGCACAGATAAGGGTCTCCTATAGGGCTTTGGGCCCCTTTTGGCACACATCTACTTCCACAGAGCACTCCCCATGCTTTGGCACAATGAACACAATATATAGAAGAACACACAAACTCTCCCATACACACATTTGCACGCGCACACACACATACACTCATTTGGCAGCAACAGCATCACGCAACAGATGCTTCTGAATGAGCTCCTTTGCTGGGCATGATTCATAATGTGGCTATTGAAAATCACTTCCAACACATTCATAACCACTTATAGCTGCCTATGAATATTCACAGCTCGGAGGCTCCACCACACACAAGCACTTAATGGGATTCAAGCAAACACACAGGTGCGCACAACAAAAGTTTTTTTTTATACTTTTTTTTTTTTAATACTTTTTGCCTTTTTAACTTTTCAAAGACGTTTTGTTTAACATGATGGATTACACGTAATTTAAAGTATGCAGATCACATTTTCACAAGATTTTCTCTTCTAATGTTCTTGGCCTCTGGAGGAAATTGCTTTCCAGGGTGAGACTCTGCTCTGATATGGTACAAATAACTTTGACAACACGTAAAAAAAGAAAAAAAAGATGGTGTCCTCAGAGGACCCTTGAGAAATCACCATCTTTCATCCACGATCTTATAACACTTCCAAAAAAATCTTTGCACGTTTTCATCTCCTCTTCTTTACTTATTACTTCTCAAGGGAATTAGAGTCGTGCTCTTACTCTGAGTCATTCTCAGGCTTAAGCTTGATGTGATTTTCAAATATCAAGTTCTTCAAGCATTAGTCTTGTGGCAGCTCCAAAGTTGAGACTGCCTTGGATGAGTAAAATGTAGAAATTCATTGAGGTTTCTCTGATAACTTAGACAGCATTTTCTCCCACTGCTTACAGAACAGACACACTTTGCACTGAGAAAGATTGAGAATTTGGACTTCTTGCTTATATCTTATGTCTATTTTCTAAATCTTTTGTCCAATTACTGAAGTCACAATATACACATAATTGTTTTCAACTACTTGCAGAGAACTTCAATTCTCTGCAGTGAAACTATTATAACATGCCAACTCTTATTGTGATGATCCACTGGCAGATATAGACATAAACACAATGCTTTTCAACATGTATACATCCACTGTGCAAAAATTTTAAAATATTCTGTAAAACATTGCATATTTTTCTCTATGTAATATGTTCTTTCAAACAAAACGGGGTTGGATGATTCTGTCCCTCCAGACAGTCCTGACATATTTAGATATAATTAAAGCATCATTTTATCAGCCTATACTATCAGCATAAATGTTCTCGTGCCAACGCTGTTCTGATATTATCATTCATCGCTGATGGATTGATAGATGGATAGACAGAAATACGTATGGATGGATAGATTTAACCCTTATACTTTCCTCAAGATCTACTGTAAAGTTGAATGTGAGGGAGGGTGGGGGGGCGGAGTCTGGCTGTCCTCTGTGGCTGTCTTCCTAAATGCCCACCTCTCAGCGATCCAATTAAATCTTTACAATTAAATTTAAATCCTTCTTATAACTAAACTCTGTCCAGACATTCAATCTCACCTGGAAATATGTCTGCAGCTTACTAAAGCTAAAGATACTCTAACTTCTATTTCCACTTTGAGTGATCATAATTTATGATTAAAAAAAAGAAAAGAGTCACAAGACAAAATTGTTCGATGACAAAGTAAGAGCATTGTTACTATGGTAACTGGAAGCCAACCTGAACTGAGATTTATAATGACAGAAATGGCAGCACAAAATACTAATCAGGGATGCTGATGAAGAAATAACTGTTGCATCATGATATCTGAAAACCAGCTCCATCTCATTATTGATAAATTATTAAGTCCAAATTTGTCTGTGTTTGCACCAGTAACAAATAAAGACATCTGTCACATAACACCTAACACATACAACTTCTGTATGAAAAAAAGCATCATAAAAGTGAGCTGGCTAATCGGAAATTAAATTAATCAGCACCTGGCAGGTATGATGTTATCACAAAGTAACACTAGGTTCCTGCCATGTAACAAAATGATGCATGCTATTGAACAATAGCTCATTTCTATGACAGGGGAAGAAAGCTTGTGTGTTTTAAAGAAACCTCAGAGTATGCACAATTTTCTCGTCATGAACACCACAAAAACTGGGTTTTCCCTTTTCTTTACACGAGCAAGAAAGAAGATGACGAATAGAGGGGGGAAAAAATGATAACAGAGCCAAACAAAAGAAGAGAGAGCAGAAGTAAGAAAGACAGAGAGAAAAAGAGGCGAGAAGTTGAGGCAGTGGTTCACTTCTCGATTGAAACCAGATGAGGAACGAGGGGTGATGAAAGATCTGGGAAAAGAACCATTAACCAATTAGCTTTCCTAAACAACCATGTCTCCACCTATCAGAGGGCTTTACCTGACAACCCCATCAAAGGAATCGGCTTAAGGGTTGATTACTTGGAAACAGCATTAAGATGAGCTTCTATGAAACAAGTTTTGTGTATTTTCTCGGATGAAATTAAACCCACACATTCATACACAAAAATGTACAAAGTTTGTGTATATGGATACAAAACACACACACGTAGTCAGTAGAAAAACATTTCCCTTTTCATTCACATCACTGGTTTCGATTTTCTGCTGTACTTTGTCTGTTCCCACTTGTAGCTGGACATGACTTCATAGACCTCTATAAGTGAAGTGTGTGCATGTGTGTATGTGTGTGTTTGTGTGTGTGACCTGTGTGTAAAGCACTAATGTGTGATCTTGTCCTTCTTTTGCTTCAAAACAAATTCAGACCACATGCTTTCTCCAACAATGAGTTCAAGACTAGAATTGGGAAAGCACCTTAAAGTCCCTCGTTCCAACCACCACCAGCACCCTCCTCCGTCCCGCTCTCTCCACCTTCTTTCCCTACATCATAGTTCATCTCACCACATGTCTCCCCATGTATATCTTTATGTCTCTTTCCTCATCTGTCAGATCTCATCTCTCACTCTAGAGCTTTTATCCTACCACAGCATGAGGACAGGTTCAGCTCAGCGTGAAGTGGATGATGGGAAATTGAGTTCCTGCTGAGAGTGTATGATGTGACCTATTGACCTATTGCCTCAGTGAAATACGATGAGAGAAGTGCGCCGCTGGTAAGGAATGGAAATGAAAGAAATCCCAATATTTGTCTATGTGTGGTTACAGCAGGATGAGCGGGGAGAGAGACTTTGAACACGTCTCTCGAGATGCTCCTGAGAATCGGAGAAATGGAGAAAAAAGGTCAAAAAGTGGGGTAAAAGAAATAGGGAGGAGATGAAGAGGTGAGAAGGGATGACGAGGAAAAACATATGGCTAAACGCAGAGCAGCGTGAGAAGAGGAAAGGGAAGGGTGGCGCGCTCACCTTTCTCACTGCTGCTGCTGAGACACAAAGAGCAAGTGGCATCGCCATGACAACATAAACACAAACATAAGGATCTGGAGAGAGAGAGTGTGTGTGTGTGTGTGTGTGTGTGTGTGTGTGTGTGTGTGTGTGTGTATATGTATATGTGTGTGTATACACTTCTTTGTATTACTCATGTGGGGACATAAATTTGTTTACACAGTCCCATTATGGGTATTTTACCTCCCCTTGTGGGACAAAATGCAAATTTCCATAATGTAAATTATAAAATTATCGTATAAAGATTTAGTTAGGCAAGTTATGCTCATAGTTGAGTTGGAGTAAGTCTCCAGGAAATAAATGCAAATCACCTGTGAGGTGATGGAAACACATTGTGTGTCTGTCTTCATATTTCATTATATAGACTGTGAATTAGGATTGTCAATATCCCCTTACACATCCGATAGGTGGCGCTGTGCTAGTGGCAGCCTGTTACAGCAGCTCCCCCGAGTGTGTTTTTGTTTTAAGTATCTTTTTTTTCTTTCTCCTCTCTTCGGAGTTGTTGTTTTTTTTTCTTTCGCGTGTGTTAAGTGACGGTCAGACAATGGACCGTAACTTTTCCACTTTTCTGGTGGCTCTTTTTCTACTTTTTTCCCTCTTCGTAACAGAGAGCTACGCACAGCGGATTGGGGGCATCGTTTACTCTCGTGATCAGCTGATCACGCTGAGTAGGCCTGTACTGATGCTGCCCGGAGCGAGGCCTGAAATCCCAGACGAACTTCGGAGAAGACGTCGGGGTTGCAGAGCTGGAGCTAAACTGAAGGCGAAGAGGAGGGAATATAAACCATCGGTACCCGCGATTTTAATGGGGAACGTGAGGTCGTTGGCCAATAAGACGGATGAGCTCGGCGCGCTAGTAAAGACCCAGCGGGAATACCGGGAGTGCAGCATCATGTGTTTCACTGAGACATGGCTGCACTCACATTTCCCGGACCACACTCCACTCCACTGTGTCCAAACTTCAGACTAAGCATCCCGGTGCATTTTTGGCAGTTACTGGAGACTTTAACCAGTCTGGATAAAGTACTGCCAATTTTGCACCAGTATGTTAACTGCCCCACCCGGAACAATAAAACCCTGGACCTACTGTATGCTAATGCCATGGATGCATACAGTGCTACTGCCCTTCCCCCCCTTGGTAGGTCGGATCACAACCTGGTCCTGCTGACACCAAAGTATGTTCCTCTGGTGCAGAGGCAGCCTGTGACCACCAGGACTGTGAGGAGGTGGACACAGTAGGCTAAAGACGCCCTGCAGGACTGCTTTGAGTCCACGGACTGGGATGTGCTGTGTGGACCACATGGGGAGGACATCAACAGCATGACGGATTGTATCACAGAATACATCAAATTCTGTGAACACACCACCGTACCATCCCGGACTGTACACCGCTTCCCCAACAACAAGCCGTGGATCACCAGTGACCTGAAGGTGCTTCTTAATCAGAAGAAAGCAGTCTTCAGGTCTGGGGACAGGGAGGAGCTCAGGAGAGTGCAGCGCCACCTGAAAGAGAAGCTGAGAGAGTGCAGGGACTCCTACAGGAGGAAGCTGGAGACCAAACTCCAGCAGAACAATGTGAGGGAGGTGCGGACCGGTATGAAGGAGATTACTGGGTTCAAAGGGAGAGAGAGACAACCAGGGGGAACCTGGAGAGGAACAATGAGCTAAACTGTTTCTTCAACAGGTTTAGTTCACCGCCCTCATCTGTCTCCTCCACACCTCACACTTCCCAAACACCTCTGCTGCCCCCCCCCCCCCTCTCTCTCCCCCCTGGTGAGCTGCATAGACACAGAGCCCTCAACTTCAAAGGGCTCTTCCTCCATCGACGCCATGACCCCCCCCCCCTCTCTGTGACCACTGGCCAGGTTAGGAGACAGCTGGAGAGATTCCACCAGCGCAAGGCTGCAGGACCTGATGGCATCAACCCCAGGGTCCTGAAGACCTGCGCCATCCAGCAGATACAGGAGATCATTCCTGCCCACTGCAATAAGACTGCACAATAACTCACCTCTGGCAAAATCCACCACACAACAATAATACTGTTGTCTGTGTTTCTTCTTTGTTTAAATATAAAAATATAGATATATGCTGTATATAATGTGCATTTTTATATTTAATATTTTTTTACTGTAATTTTATTGCTTTCCTGTATCTATAAATGCTGCTGTAGTGAAAACTTTTCCCCTTGGGGATTAATAAAGTAACAACCTACCTACCTACCTACAAAGAGGTTGGTACGAGCAACACACACACACACACACACACACACACACACACACACACACACTTACTGTGTACACACAAGTGCTTTACAGTGACACGGCGAAGACATCACAAAGGTGGAATTGAAGGATTTAATGTGGTATTTACTGTGTGTATATGTGTCTACAGAGGGGGAATGCTTTGGCTGCGATTCTGGTTGCGTGTGGAGAACTCAACAAATTTCCAAACAAACACTCTGGAAACAATTAAGAGAGGAGAGAAAGAGAAACGGAAACAGAGAGATGGAGGAGAGAGACAAAACAAACTTTGCTCACCTCTTATACAGAAAACAATTATCCCCTTAAACACGCAAGGACTTTTACATCTTTAAGACCAAACAGCAAAGACACATACTGTACAGTCTACATGCACACAGAAAGCAGAGGCTGTGATTAATTAATAAAGACAGAGTTTAATGTCTATGACACAACATTCCCAAATCACAGGACATGATTATTCCCAGAGCAGGGAGAGTGTGGAGCCATCAGTCTGAAGCTCTGGAGACTCATCAGCTCTAAAAGGCTGCAGACGCACATATCTCCACCTGCTGCTGCTGCTTTCACACTGATTAGTGTTATAAGACGAACACACAGAGAGAGACTGCAAAAGTCTCCTGAGATAATAATCTGTGACATATTCATTTAAAACAAACAAAACAGCAGATTTTTGTTTTACCTGCAGTCTGGTTGGTTTTTGGAAAAAAAAAAAGAAAAAAAAAAAGATAAAACACAGTATATACACTTTGTATGTTTTTCTATCATGGCAATGAAATCCATGGAGATAATGAACACACTTGGTGATCTTGTTTTCCATTGTAGTGTATCACTTACAAAAAAAAAATGTGCATGGTGTGTTAGGCCCCTGAAAACGGGCAGAAATAATCACAAGAGTGATGTGGTGATGTTTCCTCAATGAACGCATTTACTGGAATGACTTGCATACATTTACAATATACACTTTAACAGAACAATCAACATTTTCACATACATGCATTATCTCGACAGGTGAATTCACAAAATGGCTGCATCACTCGGTGACGTTACGAGTTAAACCTAGTTAACAAAGTGTGACGTTTCCTCAATGAACGCATTTACTGGAATGAGGAGAACACTGGGAATTCCAGGCGAAGACAAAAACAATCGATCTCAGGATATCTGATCAGGCTACTTAGCGGATGATTGATAAAACAATAATGAATGAATTTTGAACACAAAAATAGATTAAATAAACAATGAATAAATCACCAATATTTATACTTGTCACACATGCAAACAGCGATGTTTCAAAAACGTATAAGCAAGTGACTTGATAGTCCTTATTTCACATCACACAAGGAAATCTAAAAAATGAAGAGTGGATGTGAGGAGCCTGAAGAGCCACTCAAGAAAATAATTCTGCATGCCAAGCACAGAGAGCCGCACTGACTGATGAGACAACACCTCTTCATCAACCTTCATCAACAGACAGAGGAAAAATGTATCACTGTTTCTCATTCATCATTTTGCCAAAAAAAACATTCCTCTGATTACAACTAGTATTCACAGAGGTAAAGTAGAGTGATAATAACATGTGTCCATGTTGTACATGTTCCCAGCCCTTCAGCACCTGCACTGGGGAGTGACTTCATGTCCATCAGCGGAGCCGTTGGTCCTGTCTAAACACTCAGTGATAGATGCATCAGCTAATCAGGACAGTGATCGCACAGTGATGTTGTTACAGCCCTCATCAGCACAGCCACTACAAGCCAGATCCCACTGGACGGTTTCCTACACACATACTCTGAATCATTTTAGCTGCTGGTGCTCTGTATCTCACCGTGACTCTATCTCTAGTACAGTAACAGCAAAAGTATGTGATGCCGTTCATGAATACTGTACTGCGTCACTACGAACACAAACATACTGTCTTATAAATCTGACAACATATCCTCAAAATGAGACAATAGTCAATTTAACGTCCCAAAATGACAAATGAGCATTTTCAGCGCCGTCTATGGGGCCAACGTGTCCTCACACCTAAACACCCGACGGGTACATTTTACCATTGTTGAGTGACTGTTGTTCTATAATAACATCACCCAACTTCCTAATAATAGTATTAATCACTACAGCGGCTAGAAGGCTTTATTATTCAAACATATACATACGTTGTTTTGGGGCATTTGCTGTAACAACAGATATTATATGATATGTGTACTAAAACATATACATTTTGTTTTTGCTTTGTCACGCTGTGGCCTTTGAATGGTAGACAAAGGAGGTTGTGTACAAGGAGAAAATAAGAAGAAACTGCTACAACAGGTTGAAACCATATATAAATATTTATTAAGGGTAAAGCTACAATTATTACAAATTTAAACAAATGAAGATAAAAGAGGCTCTTCAGTTCACTTTATTGGATCAGGGATAAGGAGGGAAGCAGGAATTGTTTCAGATTTTTTTTTTTTTAATGTATTGTGTTCTGTTCTAAAGATAGTCATGGAAGCTATGAAGCTTCATTTAGTCATGGACTCACTGTGTTGCTAGGAAGCTACATGAATTCAGAAAAGAGGCAGCCAGAAACTAAGGAGCTGCAGTAGTTGGTTCAAATCTTTTGTAAAAGATTTTAATCAGATATGCACTCAGTTTTTCTCTAATTAGTTTAATTAATTTGACATGAAAATGCTGAAATATAATGACACGATCATTTTAAACACTTTCCTTTTTTGGACAACTGCAGCGGTAATAAGTATTATACTGTCACCATGAAGATAGTAAAAGCCTGCTGGCATTTAATCCAATGTTCCTTAGCAACAGTTGTGAAACGAGGTTGTAAGTCTGAAACATCTGCAGCTGAAAACTGCAACGAACAAACTTATTATCAACAACCCTTTTCCTAAACATCTCTCTTTGAATTATGATAAAAAATTAATTCATCACCATGTTGACTGCTACACTTATCAGTCAAAGTTTCAGCAGCAAAAGTAATGCTTTATACTCATAACTTTACTTTTATTACTCAGCTTTTAGCCCCATCATCATGTCAAACTCAAACTTTTCTCTGTATAGAATTAGAAGTAGATACATTAAGGTTTACAAGCAGCCAGCTTTACTGACCATCCAGCACTAACATCTTTCCAGAAGTCTGGATCTCAGAAGCATGATTACGTACCTTATGATTCTGCTCTATCATAAAGATGTTTAAGAAACTCGGAAGAGCCATCCAGAGAAGAAGCTACAAATGTTGTTGAGTGAGTCCTTCTCTGGTGCTACGTGAATTAAAAGAGATTTGATTAATATGCTCACTGGAAGGGTTAACACCAGAATGCAAGTAATGGAGAGTTACTGGGATTAGTAACTTATATTTTACATTCTGATCCCTTAACCCACTCTACTGTAATGTGGTACTAAGTAACACTATACTGCTCAACACAATCTCCATCCACAAGAGGAACAGAGAACAGACTATTCATTCATTTATTTGTCCATCCTGTCATGCATTCATTCTTCCACTCACAAAGACAATAGGCTGTTGTTGTGTTTATGGTCTCTGTTTGTGGGTCTTTCTCCCAGCCCCAGTGTGCTGTAGACTTAGGAAGCCTGTTCACTCCAATAAAGTTTAACAGGCCTGTTTCAGTCCCCCAGGATCCCGAACACACGGGACGACAGAGATGCAGCGCTGACTTTCATTATCTCAAACTCCTATGACCTAATTACATCCCATCTAATCAGCATTCAGTCCCTAACTGTGTGGTTTTCATTACAGCAATGTGGTAAGAAGACTGACTGATGATTTAAACATTTAAGAGTTTAAGGCCTGGCTCAAACGAATTACTTAATTACGCAGTGATTGCTTAATTTGCACCACATAGATAGTGTCACAGATGGAAAGAATTTGACTTTAACGTCTGTGAATTAATATTTTCATCACATGAGAGTTTAAACAGTTGGAAAAGTAGGTTGAATTCAAAACTTTAAATGAGTACGCTCACACATATGCATCACCATGGCAACAAATTCATGACTGAGCCCCACATGAGGTCATGACAGAAGCCCCTCTTCCCATGTAAACAACAATTAAGCGTTATGGTTGCCATGGTGTCGACACATGTAATCAGGGGCAAACAGAGAAGTCAGAACATGCTCCTGTCATCGGCCTACTTCATGTATGAGCCCCGGAGCACGCCTGCATGATTATAACTATGTAAACACTGCTGAGTGTCTTCGTCGGCTTTCTCGGTCAAGCGCTTCGTTGGCTTTTTGTCTGCAGGTTGTCTTCATTCCCACATCTTCTTAATATCTATTCCTTCTGTTACAACATTGACTCCCCCCCTCTGCCACTTTCTCATGTCCTGGTATCTGTTTGTCTCTACGAGACACGGAGCCTCATGCAGAGCTGGGTGGAGTGCACTGGAAGATAAATGATTAGGATGTCGAATTACTCTGTGGGAGGAGGAATTGCAGTATATGTCTGCAGCTTTCAGTATAAATGGGTCTGAGACATGTAACTCTCACATGCAACTTGCTGAGAGGAGGGGTAGGTGGGGAGATGAGCGTAGAGATTTAATGCAGATAAAGAGATCTTCTTGAAAGAGGGAAGTGGATGTGGGAAGATAGTCTCTTATCCATCCACACCAGCTCTTTGTGGGGGATCTGCAGGTGTTCAGAGGCCTGATGATAAATGTAATCCCTGATGATGTTTTGAATCAGCTTTGAGGTCTTCACTTAGGCGTTGGTCACACAAACTTTTCAAACAGCAAAGTTTTAGACCAAGATAAATTGTTGCAATCTGTGGATTTGCTTGCACAGACAGTAAAATTAGTTGAACTTTGACACCAAGCTCATCAGTACTGATCTTAGAAAATGTCGAGAGAACAAGAAAGTTAAAAAAAAAGGAGCATTTCCGAGCTTTCTACCTAAAAATGACTGTGCCACAAACCTAACTGGTGACTACCACATGAGTCAACAGTAGACGTTAGTTCACCAAAGTCCAGAAAAACGTTTTCACTTACAAGGTCATGAAGATTTGTCCTTCAAGTGGCTCACACAGTACACATATACAGTACAAGGGGCAATCAAAAAGTTTCAAGACTGCTCCTGTTGTGTGCGAATGGTGTGGAGGGGAAGCTATAATCTTGTTGAATATGTGTCGCTTGATCAGCATCAGTACCTGTGGTACATATTGCTGTGACCACGAGGCCGGGTGCATCTGCAATTTCCTCAAACTGGGGCATCTGAGGTGTATATTTTTCACAAAATATCACTATACTGCAGTTGGACAGAGGACATCAGTATGTTTATTTTGCATGAAACAGAGGGCATGAAAACTCATTCATTTCTGGGTAAAATATTTATAAACCTGGCAGAGATGCTCACAGGTGATGCATCCGAATGCAAGTACAACACAAGTAATTGTAGTAACATATGAGTGTATTATATATGAGTGTACTAAGGGAGTACATGATTTGAGACACAGCTGAAGTTAACATTAGCGCCACATTTGAAAAGATTCTCCCGAGGCGTTCCTGAGATATCACATTCATGATAGGGGATGGACGTATGGTCGCTATGATGTTGACCTTTGAACACCTTTGAATCTTAGCAGTTCTTCCTTGAGACCAAGTCACTATGTGCCAAATTTAGAAAAAATACATCAAGGCATTCCTAAAATATGAGGTTCATGAGAATGGGACGGATGTGAGGTCGCAGTGACTGACCTTTGAACTCTGATTACCAAAATCTATTCAATTCATACTTGAGTCCAAGTGAACACCTGTGCCAACTTTGGGGAAATTCCTTGAAGTTGCTCCTGAGACGGACAACCTTGAAAACATAATGCCTCCGACAAAGACTGTCAAAGAGGCATAAAAATGAGGATAAGGGGTTGATATGAAAACTGACTGAAATTGTTGTGTAAGCATTGAAACAAGAGTTCTAGAAAGAGAAGTTCAAACCGTGGCTCCTTTCTCACCTCTGGACAGCTGACCAGTTAGAGTGAAAAGTGGGTGTGAATGTCAAATTATGGGTTTTGGACTGAAATAGTTGGACACGTGACACCCCCCAATTCTGACATTTACAAAAGTTAGTGCGAAAGAGGTTTCCAAAGTGATTCGACCATCTGGTGAGCAGGTCAGATGGAATATACTAGTCCCTTATGTCCATCACTGCTTGTTCATCATGTTATTAGCAGTTGAAATATGACTTGACTTCTTGGTCTAGAATAACTTAACAAGAAATGAGAATGACTGTATTTTCTGGACGACAGATTACCCTGTCCCTGAGGAGTCTGACTCTCCTCCAATAAGAAGTGTCTAAAAACAAGAAACACTGATAAGGACGAGAGGGAAAAAGAGAAAGATCACAGGGATTAAAGTATAACCACACTTGAACTCGAAGTTCGTCACTGCTTGTACTGCAGGGTCTGACACGTGGAATTAGGCTGACTAAATCACAGGCAGTGGGAGTAAGACTTATGTGAACTCATACCGCCAAAAATTTGATTAAGCAGGGTTAGATTAAACTTGGACTCGAACTCAAGTGAGTGTTTGCCTTCAAATCATAATCATAATCATAATCTCTAATCAAGACCTCATGAAAACGTCTAGAGCAGAAGTTTCTGCTCAAATTAAATAAAAAAGAAATTCCTGAAAAAAAAAATGATTACAACCCAAAGTACAGGACAGCGGAGCGGATCACACAAATCAGCATTTTATTCTGACAAAAGACATTCAAACCTGCACACACACACACACACACACACACACACACACACACACACACGCACACAGAGCGTGAGTGACAGGGAGAGTGGGTGAGTGGGGGTTAGAGAAACAAGGAGAAATGAAAAGTGTCTTTGAACGTAAACAAAGGCAGAGTGATCAGGACCAGATTGGTGCAGATCAAACAGTAGTGTTGAAGTAGGAGGAGAGAGGCCTCTGATGGAGACATCAAACAGAACTAATGTAAACCACATATCGGCCTGACATCATGCACACATACATGCGCATACACGCACACACACAAACATGCACACGACTACAATAATGACCTGCAGATACAGGCAAACCATGAAAACGTGCACAAACATTCAGAGTGGACATTGGATACTTGCGCACATACAAACAGATCCCGTCAGATGCTTGGACTGTCTCAGTCTCACACATTTAATACATGCAGTTACACATAAGAACAAACCCCAACATGCAAGCACACACACACAGACATCAAGAGCCAAGTACTTCATAAAAGACTGAATATCAGGGTTTTTTCTTTCCAGGAATTTAAAATTATGGAGCAAGAAACAAGATTTATCAGTGAGGGATGGAGCCAAAACACAAAGTAAAACCAAATGAACTTGGATGAATACAAACTCCTGATCAAATATCTTCTCAGAGATGAATTACACGTCAATTAGGTGATACATATTGCTGGAAAGGAATGTAATATTCCTGAACATTAATAGAGCCATAATCTTGATTTTCCTGTGTATGCAAGAGAGACTCACTGACCTGTGATGTCAGATTGAAGACAGAAAGGCGATGAAGGAGAATGTACAGCGGTGACTGGGCTCTACAGTTAATTATGTGTGTGGTATTACAATTACCTACATCTCTGTGGTGTAGGGTGTCCACAATGAATCAGCAGGACGGTAATCACTGGTCTCCAAAAAAAAAGAGAGAGTGAGACGGAGACAGAGGAGTTACTAACAGGTCACTGACAGAGCAAGTCAGGGACAAAAGGAATATTTAGTCAGCTGCTTGATCCACAGGAAAAAATAAAATCCATATTTCTGAGTTTTTTCAGTTTCCCGCAAGTTTGTCCATCACCTCTGATGTGCTGTCTCCACAGAAAGGGCTTCTCGATCAAGGTCAAACTAGAATGTATTGACAAATTAAAAAACTGATAATATGTTCACCCCAAATGGAAATATGAAAAGGAATCTTTATACTATCAATTCACTTTTGGACTGCACCAAGGCATAAGGCTGCAGTAGGTTTAAAACTATCAATTCATTCATCAATTTTGTAACACTGGACCAGAATCACATCAGAGCCCAGCTTTGTCCTTGGGGGCTTGATCTCTCCCAGAATGCAATCATGAAGTTGCCCTCAGCTGCACATAAAAACTGATGGAAGAGGTTAAGAAGCATGTAAAAGCTTGACAGAGAAGCATGAATCCTGCCTGTTTTTTCAGCTTGCCAATTACAACCAGCAAACTTCCCAACAGTAAATGTGTACTCACGAGTAGCCCATCCTGCTCAGACAACGGCAGTAAATGACATGCAGTGACAATGATGTGAGCCTGTAAATAATGGTGAAAATCCACCAGAAATAAACAATGGTTTTCAAGAAATTTAAAATGACACCATTTTGCTTCGAAATGGGAAAAGTGTCAAAACTGTGCAAACTAATGAAAACAGATTTCACATGGTTATAACAACAAAGTATCCCAAGGAGTGTTTATTTAAATGTGACTTTTCCCAAGCAAAAGACTGGTATTCACTGAATTATCAGAGAAACATTCGTGCAACAGTCTTTACTGCCAAGAGAAGTCGTTAACCTCCGAGGTAGAGTCAGAGCAAGCGATATCCAGTCTGCTCATTCATCTCGGGCCGCTCGTCTCTCTCGGTCTCTCCTGCTGTTCCTCCTTCATTTCTATGGCTCTATTCATTAAAGCTAAGAGCCTATTGAACAGTGGCCTAATTAATTTGCTAAACAACTAAGGGGCGTGGTGTGTGTATAAGTGTGTATGAGTGTGTATGAGTGTGAGTGTGTGCATGTAGGTGTGTGTTCATGCATGATGAATGACCCAATCAGGATGTATATTTGTTTTCACAACTGAGAGCAGGAGTTCTGTGTTTGCGTGGTCTGCGTGATGTATGAGCATGTGAGTGCGAGTGTGTGTTTAGGAGTTTATAAATGTAGTGTGATGCTGACGTCGTCTTTGCCGGCCGGCCCTGCTCTTTGTAAAGGTCAATGAGACAGGGAAGAAGCGTGAGGATCAAGGTGAACAAAAACTGATGTTTATGCCAAGCCGTAAATCTCGTGTAGCGCCTGTTGACTACAAGACTTGAGTACTAATCCACAAAAGTTTACAGCGATGAATTTCATCGTATTAATGTTGCGCTGTGAGATTTTGCCCTTGACTGTCCTCCCAAGAGGTTCAGTAGCGCCATGTAAATGATCAGTTTTGGCATGCTTTGTACGAGGATGAAGGCATGACTGGAATTAAATCCAACAGTTGGAGAAAGAGATGTGAGGAGAGATAGGGGTGAGTCAAAGGATTTGGGAGGGTGGGGGGGGGACACAAGAGGGATCTAAACCTTAAGGAATAAAGCATAATAAGTATACAGGACAAGGGCTGATCAACATGAAACTGACTCTTGAGGAACTTCAAAAAAAAGTAATAGGAATCAAACTGGCACAATAAATAAATTAGACTTTAATTTTTTAAACTTCAATTAGACACACACACATGCATGCAGACAGACACCCATGATAGGTTATTTTACAAGGATTACAGTGGCAATTACACGGAGTGCTTATACTGGCTGTTCCCACATTCCAGCCTCTCTCTAGCTTACTTTTTTTTTTACTCTCTTACTCATTCTTTCTGTCTTCTGCAAACTCCTTTTCTCTATACTTTCATCGCCAGATGGAGAAATTTATCTGAGTGGAGAAAATGGGACTGCAGTTCTCCTATATTAACATTTCAATCACGCTTTTAGCTCATGAAAGAAAATAAACTTGAGTTGGTTCGGGCCTTTTGCTCCCCTAAACTGTATGCTGCATCTCCCTCTCTCTTTCTTTCCCTGACTGTTTCAACCCATAAGAGCCAGTTCAATAAGTGAATGATAATCCCTGTAGAAGCAGGGAGCAGTCAGTTGGAGTGCCTTTGTAGTTTGGAGGGTAGATTAGCATGGTGGCCGTAGAGAGAACAGAGTTCTTTGTCTCACTAAAATCCTGGGATTAGATATAGGGACTGGCCTATGAACTTAGGGGAATGTTATGTGCGTTTGTGGGAGTGTGTGTGTATATGTTTATGTGACAGTGTGGAAATATATGTATTGTCACGTGAGAAATAACAATATTTCATTGTTTGGTTAACATTATTATTTCCCTTTTCCTAAAACTGTGTAATCATTGTGGTGGACAGTGTAAATAATTTATAGCCATTAATGAAGAGTGGCAAACACCTGAGCTAATTATTTGTTTATTTACTACCTTTGCTCTTTCAAGTTAGTACTCTACAAAAAGGTCAAAAGTACTCCTCTATTTTCACAGGAAGTATTTTAAGTAGCATTAATAATAAATTTCAGAAACCAAAAGTGTGTTTCGTTTTAAAGTAACAGCAGAGCTTGTACAGCCTCTCAGCAGTTCTGCTGTTTGGTCGTCTAAAATTACAAAAAATAAAATAACCAAGCTCAGGTCAGACCCGGGCACACCGTGAAACCAGGAGGACATACATTATTTGTAAATTACCAAGATATTCAAAATTTCACTATTTCAAGCAACACTATGTAACATTTGCTAAAATAAGTCCTTCAAAATGGGATGGACATAATGAGATTTTCTTTACAGCTAAATAGTGTCCGTGAGAAAATGAAGTTCCTTTTTCTACACTTGTCTTTACAAACTATTGTTTAAAATTTTTGGTCCAAGTACTAATTAAACAAACATGATCTAATGTTTTAAGTAATCACATTTTGACATGCTTTCAGGTGTAGTTTTTTGGCTGGACGACAACAGCACCCCGATAAACCCGAATGTCTGTCGGTGACTGAGCGATCAAATATACACGATTAGTCAGCAGAATGCCATGTGACCTAAAAGTGAAATTACCAATGGTCAACCAAATTCCACAATATCCTGTAATGGTTTCAAATTAAAAGCCCTCATTTCACACAGAAGTCCTCTACAGTTACATAAAAAGTACAGCTATAAACTAGGATTACACTTTGTACAGAGCCAGGCTAAATGTCTCCCCCACAGCCAGTCTTTATGCTAAGCTCGTGGCTCCATCATCACATTTATCTTATCCAGACATATAAATCTTCTCCTTTACCTCTTGGCAAGTGTTACATCCCTCAGAGTGGGTCTAGGAGTTCCAGGGAGAAACACAGTAAAAAGAAAACACAGGGAAATAAAAAGGAGCTGAAAAACCAATCATACAAGTAAACTCAGAAATGTATTTCCAAAAAGGATAACTTAAAGACAAGCAGTAGGAATGCTAAACAAAGGAGCTGATTGACAAACTAAAAAGGACGACCGATCGGCTACGGCTACAAACCAAAGCACCCAGAAGAACAACCTCCCAGCAATAGGGAGTAGGTGACCGACTCTGATCCACAGTCACTGTCAATGATCACAATGGGCCGCAACAACAACATGCACGTCAAAGCGTCAGGATGGCCAACTGGGGCCCAACACATGCTCCTCCAGGCTTTTAAACTCTTCTGGTGCGGCCAATCACCCAGTTAAGAGGAGGAGTGACCTGGATAGAAGAGCAAGCATATATACACACACAGACAGACTACTGGCCATAACAGCAAGTGAAAATGTGTGTATTTCCCAAAATGTCTGCACTGAAAGTGTTCATCTTTTTGTTTATTTTGTTTTATTCTTTTGCAATTAACACTCAGTAAAGTTAGAGGAGAGAGCTGTGTTAGTATCTTCAACACTCTCCCTTTGCTATTTCCCTCGTTTAAGGGCTGAAAACACAGATCTGGTTAAAGCAGAGAAGTGAGTGAGGAAAAGAAAAACAGAGAAAGAGATGGAGATGTGGGGAAACAGTGAGCACATGAAAACACATGACAGGAAAAATATCCATAAAAGTTCCTGTACATCAAAGCATTAGCACGTTCAAATAAATAGAGACGGCATGACTAGGGATGGCTTGAAGTGGCCTATGATGAGTCCCATTCATCACACACCCAAAACCCCCCACCTCCCACACACACACACACACAGACACACTATTCCATTCCACCCTTTGCATCAACAAACATGAACCCAGATTTAGAACGACAGAAAAATGCCAGCAATGAAACAATGTTATGAGAACAACTACCAATGCCAAGTAACTCGCTGCTTTTCTCAAACGCTTGTGCGTTTGTGCGCGTGTGTGTTTGTGTGAATGTGAGTGGATGTGTGTGCGAGAGAATGTAGACTCGTGCTCACTTTTTAAAACAAGTTCAAGGAACAGACGACACAAACGCAAAGTCTCTGTTCAGCCTCAAAACTGAGCAGTAAGCATCCATGATCAGCCCGCTCTGGGTACGTTTCCTCACTACTCACATTTACTGACCACTGAATAATTTCAAGACACTCTTGGGAGTAACCCATTAAAAATGAAGTGACCTTCAAGGTTCAAGTACAACTTCATTTTAACTGCCTATTTGTCTGGTAAGTTGAGATGCAATTTGAGGTGCACTTAGACTGAGGAAAAAGTCATTATCTTTACATTTAGTTTAGTTTTAGCTGTCATTGGGAAAACAGCCTGTTCCCTGCCTCCAATCTGCTGTTATTCATATTACTATTGAATTTATGAATCTGAAATGCAATTTTCCTGTGGTTTTAAGGCTACTGGCACCTTCAACCATTTGGACAGTCATATAGGGTGGAAAAAATATGCATGGGAGAGGGGTATCGTACACAAGGGTGTCGTTATACAAAGCTATCTGCTGCCACTGTAACACACACACACACACACACACACACACACACACACACACACACACACACACACACACACACACAGGAACAGCTGCCTTTACGATAAAGTCAGGAAACGACTAACAATAATTCTGAGAGGCAAAAAGTATTATTTTCAGGGAGGTAAAGCAGCAAACTGTGATATGCTCTGATTTTAGGGGGGAAAACAACTTAATTATGACTGTAAATTAACATTGGCAAAGCCTTAAAAGCCTCTCCACATGGACACTTATTTCACTATGTTGCCTGCAAAGGAATACATTTCTAAAATTACACATTTGGGTTTTGTCTGCCTAAACCACAAATTCAAAAATTACATTCTTGTGGCATTGCATAGTTGAGTTTCTCATTTGTTAGAACTTTTGTTATTAAATGCTGCTGTCTTATGACATGAAATGAAATTGATCTACAGTGGCTGGTCTGAAGAAACTGACTGAGAATGTGTCAAGAATGATTGTCTGTAAGCAAAAATGAATGTGTCATGTAACTTGGACAAAAAGGGGCTTCATCTATATGATCAGAGGATTCCTTTTAAAGCAGGTAAACGATGCCACAACATGAGCATAGGCTAGATATGAAGTTACATCCAGCAGCTGGTAAGGTTAGCTCAGTACAGGGACACAGTGTTGCATTTGGTTGTTCCCACTAAAATAATAGAAAAAGCAGAGTTGTGTCACCAATGAAAAAAGAGAGCTGGAGAGAGAAGCTTGATTTACCACTTCCACTCAGCTGACTGATCACATTATGAAGCAGGGATCACACCAAACAAACAGGGTTTTAGACGCATACAGTTAAGTTCTGTATTTAACATTAGTAAAAGTATAGACATACTACCAGCATATTTAAATCAAGTATCAAAATCAAAAGCACTCATTACCTAATGTACAATATTCAACTGAATTGTCAATGAGATAATTCTTAGTCAACTAAGGTTTCATTGGTCTAAATTAAAACTACGGTGCTTTGAATCATACTCACTTTGGCTTTGGTTATTGTTCAGACTATGTATTTATCCCATACAGGGATAGATAATGGAAGAAAATATAAATTTGACACAGACAGATACATTTTTTGTTGCCACCTGATTTGACTGGCTCATTGAAAACACCCAGCTCAGTGAATCAGGTTTTTGGTTTGTCTGTCAACACTTCCTCAAATTCCAAGCGTAGCTGCAGCTTGTCAGAGTAGTCGCCCTGCTAACAGACCCTACACACAGAAGGAATCTATTTCTATTTTTTTTTTTTAAATTGTTTAAATATATTGTTTTACAAGCGAAAACACAATTACTGAGTTATAGATGGTAAAATTGTGTGGTCTACACCACTTTATAATTTTTGCCTCCCATTTAGACACGCACACACCAATGGCATTAGAGCTGCCATGCAAGGTGCTTGTCTGCCTTTGGGAGAAACTTTGCGAATTATTGCCTTGCCTGAGAACACTTCAGCACGTGGACAGGAGGAACCAGGGGTTGAACCACAAACTTAATAATCAGTGGGCATCAGTGGGCACTCTTCCAACTGAGCTGCCCTGCATAAAGAGAAAGCACTGAATGTTAAAGTTTCGGTATTACTTGAACTTTTAGAAAACACTTTTCGAAAAAACATTTAGCAAAACGTAAATGACTGGCTCTAACAGGAGGTGTGCTGATTATGGCTATTTGACTTTGAAAAAAATCTGAACACATAGACTTTGACATGACCCAAAACATTTCCTTCTCTAAATTTCAGCTCGAAAGAACAAACATCTGTCGCCTCAAAGGTTCCTTTGTCCCAGAAAGTTGTCTTTATTGTTTTAAGTTCTACATTTACACGTCTGCAGCAATTCACCAGAGAGGGAAAAGTTGTCCTTAGAAGGGCAGAGAGGATGTGACACTTGGTTTTTTGGGCAAAGTGGTGGGAACTGTGTCACTTAGGAATGTTGGGGCTTCATAGCATAGTGCCTCGACTGTATATACACACACACACACACACACACACACACACACACACACACACACACACACACACACACACACACAGACACTGATCCTATTCCTAAATCATCCAAAATATTATCAGTCAAATCTTTAAGAACTGAGCTCTGAAGACATAATTTTGCCAGGTGTGGGAAAACAATCCTGCCAAAACAGTGAATATTGAAGCGAAAAATGGAAAATAGACCACAATAATTTTAAACATTATTATCAGGTCTGTTGACTTTTTGTAACCCAAAGGAGTAAATAGACAAGCTTTGATCCAGACTGTGAAGGTATGTCTAACTGGAAGAGCATCAGAGCGCTCTCATGTCTGTCTACAGTTTATACACAGGAGAGCACTGCTGTTGTCACAGATGGCCCTCAGACCTATAAAAAAGTGTCTGGGTGAGTATTTGAGGGCATGTGTGGTTCAAAATTTTGCATATCTGGCATTCATACACTTTTATATGCCAGTGTCCTCAGGTGCATGCCTAATTGTGTGTGCTGCATGTTTGCGTGCATGACTGGAGACATGCATTTTTTAGAAACCCACTCCAAAGAGGCTTGAAGCTAATCATTCATCCATACATTTCCCTGCGATGAGTAAAACACTGCTGGGCTTTGGGTTTCCACCACACAGTACGAGCCAGAGATGTTAATCGAGGAACAAGACAGGGATCTGCACAGCATCTGATCTGGACCACTCTGCTGTGTTTATACAGAGTTTTTTTTTATTACAAGCCAGAGAAGGAGGAAGCAAAAAGTCTTTATCACATTAATAATATCCTCGTCAGATTCCTCCAGGATAGGGCGTGATGGAGAAAACAGATCCAGACAGGAGTGAGAGGAGAAACAGATTGAGCTGTATTTGAAACATAGGCTTACTGTTATCTTGTATATGTTGGCTTGGATGTGCTAGATACAAACAAATTTGTGTAAATGTGTAAAATAAAATGTGTTTAGAATGAGTGAAAAAGCAAAGACAGTGGCAAGAATCATACAAATGGAGATAATCAAGCATGTTTCCACACAGCGTCTCATTGAAGGCCTTTGTGTTGTTGCATTCAGGTGTAGATGTAACAGTAGTTGTGTAACTGCTGCACCTGTACAGTAACCTGTCGTTAATATATTTACAAAAAAGCTGTCGTTCCCTTTCTGCAGTTCAATAATTTCCATCTGACCTTTTTTTCACCACTTGGGGAGGAATGAAAGTCATTTTTGCCACTTTATCATAACACTTCAATTTATTGAATATATTTCCCCCCTAAAATTATAATGGCTGTCATCACCTGTCTGTATATACATTGTAGAGGAATGATATTTACAAATTGTCTCAGACAGACAGTTGATATGGAACAGATTTTTATATAAATGGATATGCACTCAGTTTACATTTAGCATCTGGCCCTTGACACTCTCCATAAGGAAACATCGCAGTGATTTAAATGGTACATTGAATTGGTGTTAGAGTCGGAGCACCGATTGGGCCAGTACTCGCTACACCCCAGGAGGCACTACGTAATGCTCACCTGTTCCCGTTCTCACCTGGCTGTCTGATTCTCTAGTTCATGTCTGGAGTTGATATGAAAAAAGTCACTATTGGTCAGCCAAATGCCGTGATTTCCTGTAATTGTTTCAAATTAAAAGCCCTCTAGCATTTCATACATGGCCCAGCTGTATACTAGGTTTTGAGCTGTCTTGTTGCTCTAATAATTGAAATGGTTGTCCCCTAAATTAAATAAATGTATGTTGTGAATATCAGCAATATTTCCTTGTATCATATATTCTGTCAAAATTTAGAATGTAACATTTAAATACTGCTAAATACACACTGCCAGCATTGGAATAAGTACAGGCACTTAATGTTTTCCACTTCAAGAATTTGCCATGTGAAGGTAGCGTACAATTTACTACCTGAACTAACTCACAGGAAATGATTCGTTTTGAAAAGCTGTTAGCTTAAATTTACGGCAAACTAAGCTTGTTTTCCATTTCACTCTTGAGGCTAAGGTTCAGACGGTATTCAGTGTTTAGAGAAGCACTACATCTGAAGCACACTGATATCTCCAGTTGACCAAAGCCTGCCTTTCAGAATGTTTTTTTTTAATAAAATGTCCCTCCTGTTCTGACTAAGCAGGAGAAATTTAAAATAGAAAGGGCATTGAAGACAGCTGAGAGATTAATAACCCAGCACAGTTTATTCTCAACTTGTTTGGGTGTCTTGCTCAAGCTACAGGTGTTCCCGCTGGACTCAAATAAACACTGGGCCATCCATCTTACACAAACTCTCCAACTATCTTCAAACCCTCTCTTTAGCTTACCTAAATCTCCCTCCCTTCATGCCTGTGTCAGTGCTCTCCACCTCACTACTTTTTCTTCTGCCTTCCTCCCCTTCAAAGACCTACGTCAAGTCTTTGCAGTGTTTCTCCAAGTTAATCCTCCTGGTTCCTCACCGACAACGAAACAGAAACACTGCTGCTGACCTCAAGCAGCCTTTAGGAGGAGCTGGGTGTGTGGGTGTGTGACCTCACAGCACGCCCCTTCAACTTTCACTGTAATGTCTGGCCTACAGCAAGGTGAGGGAGCACACACACACACACACACACACACACACACACACACACACACACACTCCAAGAATCAAACACACTCAAATACGCACATACATATAAGCACGTCAGTGACCAATCAAAGAGGCCTGCCAACACCAGTAGACGTCAGTGAGTGTCCTGAGGCAGCTTCAGATGTGAAAGACAGAAATGTGTGTTGGTCAGAACATTACAGCTGCTAATACTAGTGCTACTGTTACCGAGGGGCAGGTCTGCGGCGGAGCGTGTAGAGGAGAATGATGGATAATAAAACAACTCACCTCTGTCTAAGGACCCTGACACACCTGATTGAGTTGCCGTTGGGCGGCTGTTGAGAATCCGAGGCCAACCTGTACGTGTCCTTGGACCAAATACAGCAAATACAGGGTATTGACTGGTCATTTCCAGCTGCTTAAAGTTTCGCCAGTGCATTCAATTGCAACTTTTAGCAGACAAAAAACTCTGATTAGTTTGGGCATTGATATATTGATGCCTAAAGGTCTGAGCCTTTTACTGGATAACTTCCTCTGTGGAGAATGATGGTGTAACATGACAACATCTGGCGAGTCGAAATTGTGGTAAGATCATTTTTTCAACTGCCGTTTCCAAGGTTAAGAATGAAATTTAAATATCAAAAACATGTTAGGGCTTTTACAAGCATATTGAAAACACATTTGTGGCTTATTTGTTATCTGTGGTGTAACAGATACTTTGGCTTCATTTGTGTTAATTAATGTGCACAGCTTGCCAACACTTCTTTTTTTATTTTTCTGTCCTGAATAGTCTAATATGGGCAAGAAGAAAATTGTAACATTCCTTCTGCTGCTACAGTCTACTGACAATTTTTTTTTCTTCTTTTTTTGTTTTGAAGAAGTGACATAAACAAAAAAGAAAAAGTTACAGCCAGGTGTGTCTGTAGCGCAAAGGCTAGAATTGCAGCTACAACTCGACCTGGCCACGATCAGCGGAGAATGGGAGTAAAAGACTAGGTCTACATTCATTTATCAGCTGCCAACACTAAAATTATTTAGTGCAGTTCAATTACCAGCTTACATTTATATTATCTTATCTATATTGTTTGCATATAGTGTGTATCTTCTACTTTTATTCTATTAATGCTCTTACGTTATTCAAATATATAGTTTGCCTTATATGTAATCAATAAATTCAAACAAAGAGTGGCTTAAATTTAGTAAATAAACATAAAGATAACAGTATTCAGAGAGTTTTTCAGAGTGGCGCTAATGCTCATTGTAAATGTTGTATATTTCTGAAATCATTGGTGGCTTTACAGTGAACATAACTGTTGTTTGCTGGTGAACAGATAAGATGAAACAGTCATTATCCTGCATTTATATAAATCACAATGACAGAGGGGGACAAGAGAGAATCAAGACTAATAGTTCAGACAGTTAAGATGTAGATGGTGAAAAAGCGGCTGCAACTCAATATTGGGGCGCTTTCAGGAACATGCTGCAAGATGAAACTGCGCTACAGCTGGTGCTGAAATGACAGTGAACTCAAATCTCTCCTACGACAGACGGGCAGCTTGTTTAGCAGCTCACTGAAGTCATTGCTGGTCATTGCTTTGTGGAGTATGGACGGGCATGAATCTCCTGTCTGCTGTTGAAGTGTAGATCAGCGCTCTGTCAAGATCTGTGTGAAGGTTGGTCGAGATGCTGAGTTATGGCTGTTGAGAACTTTTCTCCTGCAGGCAGAACTTTATGGGGTCACCAACTGTGCAAGAGGCACTCAGCATACCTGGACACACACTCACACACATACAGATGTGTCTAACCTGAAGGCTTTTGGGGCTCCTTTAGTGATTCAAACCAGATGATTAACGGGCTAATTATCATGCCCTTTCTCCTCACTAAGACACACACAAACACGCACGCACGCACACACGCACACACACACACACACACACACACACACACACACACACACACACACACACACACACTCCCCATCACCCTCTGTTTGACCCTGTGTTCGCTTCGCATCCTCTTACTTTCTCTTGCTTTTCACCCACTCAGCTTTACTACGTATTGTACCCCCTCCTCTGCGCACACACACACACACACACACACACACACACACACACACACACACACACAAACTGCCTGCCCTTTTCTCCCAATCCTTACTTACATTCCTCTGTTTAGAATATAGAGCTAATGAGCTCATTTCTAATCAGAGCAAGATCCACTTAGCTTGCTTTAAAATCTGTGGTCGTCCATTAGTTTCACATTGTGAGAGTAATGTGTAGAATCCCTGCTAACAAAAAGCATGTTGAAGGAATAACTGCCGATGACTATTGGCACAAGTGGCCAGGGCTGGATGACACTGTTTCACAGTGACATGGAAAAACAACACTGGAGGGTTTCCCCCGCACACAACTGCTGTCAACTGAGCTCACAGACAGACAGAGAAAATGATGTGAAAAGAGAGAAAAAGGGGAAAAAGTTTGAGACTGGGTCAACTCTGTGCAACCTTGTCACATGTCATTAGTGTACCAGTTTCCCCACTGTAGCCTTGTCGCCACTAACAGCTCATCTGACATACAAAACTATGTACACGTGGCTTATTCGACCTTGGGCGCCAGAGAACACATATCACGCAGAATGTCGACATACAACAAACAAATGTGTGTTGCAGGTTGTCAGTTTACTGCGGCAGACTGTCCCTGCACACTTCAGCTGGTGAAGCTGGTCAACTCGACTTACCACCTCGCAGTTGTCTGCCTCCACCAACCAGCCAATTTGCAGTTTACATCCATGTCTGTACAGACTCATAATACTGTATGTGCAGTGAAGACTGAAGAAATCTTTGTATGTACTTACATGCCTGATGAAAAAGGAAGCTTTACAGTGGATGATGCTTCAAATATAAATCAGTATCTTACCAAATGTGAAATATTGTTACAATTTCCCCTTCTGTTTCGGAGTTATGTTGTTGAATACTGGACAGAAAACTATTTCAGGAGAACAATATTAAGTTACAGTGAAGTTGACCTTTGAACTTTTGTATATGAAATGTCATCACTTCATTTTTTTTTTTTTTTTTATCCTATTAGACATTTGCTTGAAACTTTGTCATACTGTAAATAGCATATGCCATCCTGAGTTATGGTAACATTTGGGTTTTGTGAGTTCACAGTGGCTTTAAACCCCCAAAACCTAATCAGTACATCCATGAGTCCAAATGAACGTTTGTGCCAAATTTGAAGAAATTCCCTCTCTGTGTTCTTGGAATATCGTGTTTACGAGAAGGTCATGGGTTAACAGTGACCTCTGACCTGCAAACTCTAATCAGTTCATTGCTGAGACCAAGTGATCGCTTGTGCCAAGTTTATACAAAAACTTGTAATGCAAAGACAAAAATGTATATAAAGTTAAAAATATATATATTTTAAATATTTTTTGATAAAATAAGGTGGAACTCAATTTTCCCAAAATATTTTGACTTCATTTTTGAAATGTCTGATTTTTTTTCTGCAAGGTGGCAAAAATACTAATATTTCTAACTGACAAGATAAATAAACTTAATCACAGATAAGGTACACTCAATGAATTAACATGTGCTTTTAATTTGGTTTTCTTTGTTTCTTTCTCTCAGAACTTGACCTGTAGTTTGTATAAAATTAATTTGCACAGTAAATCACTTGGGCTGCATTTCTTGTCAGAACATTTCTTTGTAAATAAAGGCTTGATTGACTGAATTGAAGTCAGTTTAAATATACACCTGCTGTATGTCTGAACTAAAAATAACACACAGAGATTGGTGTAAGCTGACAAGCGTGGGTGGGAAAATTAGTGTGTGGATTGATTTTAACCTGCAGACGCATGTTTCTGTGAAAATTAAATACAGAATGAATAAAGGCAATATAATTCTCCATGCAGCATTTTATCTCTGTCACAGTTCTACAACTCAATCTGGTTTTGTTTTTGAGAATTTTTTTTTGTAGCTCCCCTGCCGTGGAGAGTCTGTGTGCACTGATGGTGGTAATAGTTTCTCCTCTGAGTCAGTGCACATGTGTGTCCCTTATGGCTAGATGTTAACAAAAACCCTTCTGACAGTCTGCGTTCCCCCACATTCACACATATAGGACTTGTTTCAGCACTGAGGAGCTGACAGTACACACTCACTGTGCATGTGTGTGCGTGTGCGTGTGTATTGTACCCCTGTGGGTAGTTTAGTAGTGCTAAGTGGTATTTTCTAAGTGTTAATTGAATCAGTGATCACATGTGTGTTGGGTGTGCGTGCGTTTATGTATGTGTCTATGTTTATGTGTGGGCAAGTATGTTTACTATATGTTTATGTGAGAGGATACACGTGAGATTATGCCAGTTTTATCTGTATGTGTGCATGAATGCACATAGGCAATGGACTTCACTCTGCCATTCACATCTTTTAACTAAGTCTGGTCTCCTTACTGCCTGTAGGTCAGAAAACACTTCCATGTGTCATTCAAGAGAGCTCGGACAAATGTAAGGTTACGAACAGGAAACATGGAGAGAGAAATGATACTCAACAACAGTACTCATACCAGAATCTGTTTGGATTTTAACCACCAGGACGCTACAACATGTCTATTCAAACTTCATAAATGTTCTTTATGATCTGATAACCAACTGATAGCACGCTGACATGTGTGGGATATGTAAATCAAACCACATGTATCACCAATCAACTGTATCACGAGACTTGACTCATAAAGGTGAGTTATTCCCTCAGTCACTTTAAGTAGAGTTACATTAACCTTGATAGATTAGACACATTAACACTGAAACACGCAGACTCTCAAGTGTTTATCAAAACTTGCTAAAATACATAACAAAAATGAAACCTAAAAATGATAAAAGTTAAAAAGCAGAGTTGGGTTTCTTTCAATGTAGTTTTCAGCCAAGCCAAATGTTGGCCGAGGCCATGCAATGTGCTGCACTTCTCTTTGTGAAATTGATGCTGACATTTAGGGTTAATACAGCTTGTCACTGTGATTTCTGCAAATATGGCTTCGCCACTAAGTGTTCCAGCAGCTGTTTCTCTGCCCGTGTGTGTGTGTGTGTGTGTGTGTGTGTGTGTGTGTGTGTGTGTGTGTGTGTGTGTGTGTGTGTGTGTGTGGACTGAAACTGTCATTACAGCTGAATCCAGTCATAGCATCCACACCTAGCAAAATCCTTCCAGAGAGTGTGCAGCCATCCAGAATACAAGAAGAAAACACCCACTACCCACCCACTGACCCCCACGCCACAACCCATCGCCCGCACCCTCCGCCCTGCCCCTCCAGTCCCACATTGCAGCCCAGGTCTGCGGGTGTGAGTGCTAACAGACCACAGTGAGTCACTGAAGGCAGGAGGGAGGAGAGGTGAGGGTGCTGTGAGGGACACAAGTGTGAGGAGGGGCTGGAGACACTGGAAACCTCCATGGGAAAAATATGAATCAGTGCACACACACACGCACACATACACACACACACTGAGCTGCAGCCATTGTGTGTTGCAATGGGCCACCTGGCACACACACACTTGCCTTCGTCCAGGTCAGTGGTCAATTTGGTGACGGCAGACATCGGAGATTAGGGCTGGCCGGATGACGACACCGAGTGAGAAACCTCAAGCATCCTCTCTGCCAGGAGAGGGAGTGTGTGTGAGAGATGATTGCATGGATTCATTCATTATTAGACCAACCATAATAGAGGCCAAAACACAGCATCCATAATTAACAGTATAAAGAATATAGGATCTGAATCGCTCCGTCTCCTCTTGGAGATTTCCGTGACTGTTGACTGGCTCGGGGTGACGGGAGTCTTCCCTTGTTCATGACTCACTGATGAGCCTGTTTTTGGTAAGTCACTTGCCAGCAACGAGTCTGGAAAGTAAGAGCAGGGGTATTCCAGAGTTACGGGTGCATCATGTAGTGATAATTGCAATTTGGCTTGGGCTGCTGCTTAATAAAAGAGTTCAATTCTATTTAGGTAAGGTAGTGATATCAGAATTTGATGGCTCACAGGATTTTCTTTTTGGGAGGGTGTATGCATGTGAGGAGGTTAAAGCCTTCGACACCCTTGTTTCCTCTGTCCTAAACACACTGGGCTGACTCAACAGACACAAATGCTAACCCTGTCTTCTAGAAATGATGTTTATCTACTATATTGTTTTGCCAATTCCATTTGGCGCGTGATTCATCTTCATTGGCAACTTTCTTTTCACTGAATAATGTGCTATGTTCTTGTAAGAGACAGAAGTGTTTAGCAGGTGGTCAGGGTGGATGTGGACTCACAGGTTGTACCCTTCCATATGTGGTGAAGTTCAAGAAATGAAAACACTCTGATTAAGGTTAAGGAAAAGTCAACAAGTCCTCCGAACAAAACAACAAAACTCTAGGACTTTGCAGTGGCTTTTTGTGATTGTTGCAATCAAAAACATTTCAATTTAAAGTGGCTTCTCTCAAAAATTGCAACACAGTTGCAGATTTTAAGTAATTTTTTTCATTAAATTGTGGGGGGAAAAAAAAAAAAAATCATTATTTTTTTTACTACTAAATGAAGGAGTCATATGTAATCATTTCCCAGATAATAAGCATACGAATAATGGTCTAATAGTTCCTAAAAAATATGGAAAAGTATTTTTGTTAGAATCGAAACCTCTAGTTTTGCAGGCTTTTTTAAGATTTCAGTTTGTTTTGTTGATAAGAGGTTGAGGAGTCTTACTAACTATAAATAAGGGATCATTTTGGTTGATAGAGTAAGTTTGTTTGGAAAGGCCAACTTTGTACTGTAAACCTTCAGCAGAGCTTTTACTGAGAACTTGTACTGTGTGGAAATCATAGGAAATTTGCAAAATTGCAAGAGACTGGTTGAATTTGTATAGATTATCGCCATTGTAAAATCAGGATTTCCTGAAGTGACTGACAAAATACAGTTTGTAGCTGCCCTCCATAATGAAACATGGAAGTGTTTTCAGATCTGACACCGATAATATCGGGTAAGAGTCGACACTGTCATTGAACATTTAGCTGATATGTTAAGTATCACTGTTATTGGACACTGGAATTGATTACCTGTATTTCATCATTATTTAAAATTTAAAAAAATGCTACACAGGCAGCCAATTAGTAATATGTGAACATAATTTATTGGCAAAATGGCATATGAACCCCATCAGTGCCCTTGTTTACCCCCAAAGCTCACTTTTCAATATCTGCCTTTGATCGAGCTGACATTTTAAAGGGGTGTGTGAAGTGTGTGGCTGGAGACAGGGGGCTTGCGGTGGCATGGTGGCTGGTGTTGTTTTTATTTGGTTTGAGGTCTATGTTCACATCGATGCTCTGCAATCAGCTAACTGGATGCAGACCTGCAGGCACAGAAACTCCCATTTTCCAGCGTTGAGCAGCTGTGGGCACAGAGCCACATACTGAGAACGTACTTGTACTGTAGAAACACACACACACACACACACACACACACACACACACACACACACACACACACACACACACACACACACACACACAGAGAGAGAACACCCAACAGGTTCAGAGGCATCAGGCTGGAATGAGCTCAGACTGAAAATAGTGGCCAAACTCACACACTCATACATTTCTGATATTATTTTAGGGTGTGACATTATCAGACAACAAACGCAACTCCATAGTTCACACAGTTGACAACCACTCATACATCACACACAAACACACAGCCGTCAGTCTGACACATGACATGGTGGGACTGAAGTTCTCCAGACAAGGTATTCTTTTAATGTTCTTTTAAAGCTGCATTCTTTATTCACTGGTGCCTTATTGCACATATTGTCTCTGTTATAGCTTAAACGTTTGGCAGACTGTGTGTCTGTGTGAGTGTGTATATGTGTGTATATGTGTGTGTGTGTGTGTGTGTGTGTGTGTGTGTGTGTGTGTGTGTGTGTGTGTGTGTGTGTGTGTGTGTGTGTGTGTGTGTGTTTATAAATCTGGTCATTGTAATAGTTTAACAGCTGGCTCATTATCTGAGTTTATACACACATATGAAATCCTCATCAGGCTCGACCACATCAATACGTCTCAAATATTACCTCAAATAATTCACCCCATTTTGAGGTCTGCCTGTGTGTAAATGTTTGAGTGTACATGGGTGTGTGTTTCTGTTGCCACTGGCTTCTTCTCTTTTTTTTATGCAGCAAGTGAGTGAATATATGCCTTTCCCTCCACATGGGGTCATGCCTAAAAATAAATATGTGCTTTTCTAACTTAGGCTATAAGAGGCACAGGAAGGACAGTTTTTGTTGGTGACACAAATACATGAATAAGAAATTATTAAAGGATCAGATACAAACAAAAGTAGACACAAAACCAGAATAATGACTGTAATTTTCAGTAAACTTTAGAATCCCTGCATCCTTTCAGAATAAACTTCTTTTTTTTTTCTCTTTTTTTTAAGAAAAAACAAAAACATTTATCAACAAAATGCAATGGCATAACAGGGCCATGAGGCGTTTCACTTTTCTCTGAGCTGTACAACATCTGGAAGATGAACACAGACTGAAGTTCAAACGTTGCAGCACAATGGAAGGGAAGAGGATGTGAAGAAGCCCACTTTCCATCACCTCTCTCTCTGTCTGTCATCACTGAGAGCAGCAGTGAAGTGCGTAATGTAAAACAAATCTATTCACTGGAACAATCTCCCATACGTCAAATATATGCCTGGTTTAAAAAAAACAAAAAACACTAGATTCATCACAAAATACGATCTGAAGAAATCATATAAGTAGCCAACAAGCAGACGTCAGCAACCTTTACCTTGAGACTATTTGTCTCTCCTTTATGCCAATACTTGATGTGGCTTACAGATCACAAGCGTTTCTGAGACTTGCCTTGGAAAAGATACGCATCTTTCTTTCATTACCTATAGGTATCCAGTTTGACAGGTTGTGTTCTGTTAGTTTAAACCAAGTATTAAAATTACTCCACTTTAATAACTGTGTTTCTTTCTCAGAAATGTAAAAAAAAAACATGACAAGATGTGACAAAGTGTCATGTCTGTTCTCGGGATGTCATAAACACTATTATGCCTATTTAACAAGAACATCTGAATGTTTACACTGACTTTAAGAGAAAGTCTCATTATATGCTGCCTGCACTGTCCTTTGTGTCACATTCATCCTCTCTCTGCCGCAGCTGCTGGAAATAGCACATAAAGTAAGCTTGTGGAAATGCCACAGGCGACAGCTTATGACAAAGCTCAGACAACAAGAGGCTATTAGCAAGCTTGCCAAAGAGTCACTAGCGAACAGCAAAGTTTTCACTTAGTGTGAACTGACAAAAGCAATCTGATGTAGCTGTAAAACTGTGTTTCTTTGTTTTACCGTGTCAAATCTGTTCCTAGAAAGCAAGGAAAAGGAAAACTTCAGTTCATTCCTGCGGTGTCTGGTCAAATAAAATTGAAACCGAAGGAGAAATCATGTGTCTGCAGGTAGTCGCTTATAAGTACATACGGTTGTGTGTGAATCTGTGAGTGTGCGCTAAAAAGACTTGTTGGAACCACATATGAGTCACGGCCGGCGGTTTTTTTGTCACCAAGCGTGTGAAGCATCACATCATGGTGACACATCTGTGCGACAGCTCCCAGCGTAAACACTGCAGCTGAGCTTTGACAGTGATAACTAGTGACAAGGAGAGGGAGAGGAGAGAGGAAGGAAAGGGTAGGACACTTGTAGATAGCAGCTGACTTTGTGTCTTCACAAAGCGCTTTGAGCAAGAGCCTGTGACAATGCAATCGCACAGAAAAGGGGAACTCCATAGAGTTTTAATCTGCTCCCTGTATGGTTCAAGATTCAGTGTCGCTCTACTTTAAATAAAGGCTGCAATTTAGAGACAGAAACTATACAGACATGCATGAATTACCCTTATTAAATCCTCCCACTGAAAGTATGCTTCATTCCTCCTAAAAATGATGGAATTAAAACCTATTTTCTCATGTTTACCTGCAGCTTTTGATATGTCAGAGAGTAAAGTAAAGAAATCTGTAAAAGATCAATTGTTGCTTCTAAAAAGAGTATTCTAAAATGGCCTGAACATATGTATTGGTACCACCAGAAAAGATTATAACTATTTGGATTATAGTGCTATATCAAAATAACTATTTTCTTTAATTAGTGTCACACACGTCTTCAATAGTCATTCAGACTATCTAAATGGAGAATAGTGACCACTTTGCTGTTTGGTGTCATTGTGTTCACCACACTGAACATGCAGCAGAGAAAGCAGAGAGTTTCTGAGGAGATCAAAAAGAACATTAGGAACAAAGGATATAAGACCATCTCCAAGCAGCTGGACGCTCCTGTAACTATAGTTGCAAATATTGTTAAGAAGTTTAAGGTCCATAGGTCTGTAGTCACACTGTCTAGATATGGCTGCAAAAGGAAAATTGACTTCTTTTTTTGCCATTCACATCTTTAGATTCATTAAATCTTTGTCCCAGTTTTATGGGATTCATGGATTTTAGGCGATGTTCATGTGCATATGAGCACCTGTGACCCTTGTCTATGATTTTTCAGGCCCATTCGCCTGTCTCAAGTGAAACAGTTTCCATTTACTAATAAAACTCTCTGCGTTGTATTCAGCTTTTGGAGCAAACTCCTTGTAAAAAACACATAAACACAATTTGATGGCAGCAAGTAGGACTGTGATTTCAACACTCCAGAACAGGTTTCTCTTTCCAGGTTATGAAGCAGGATAGTCTCATTGTTCATCTTTACAGCTGTCAGTTAGCAGGCGAAGCCCAATGCATGTGTCAGCCTTTTCATTAATAGGGAACACAGCCTCTCTGCACAGTCATTGATTTACCGCCTCCACCCTCGCTATCTCTGCCTGCACCCAGAGGTTTGATCAGGACGAGTTAGATAAAATTTGCCCTGGCTGTGTGCGCGTGTTTAATGAAAAACGAGGGACAGAATGAAAATTTAAAAAAAAAAAAAACGCAGCGAAACACAGTGTTGTATTGTTGTTGTTGCGTGTACTTGCTCACTTACACCTTGTGCTTCTGCATCCGCTCGGAGTGCAGCCGTAAATTGAGCAGCTGTATTGTATCCTGTGAACAAAAGAGGCCCATTTGTATAAATTTGGCTTGTAGAGGGTTTGGCTCTCGAATGCACCCCTAGCGTAGCAGATTTGATTACACGGGTATCTGTTGCTGTGCCTTGGCGGATAAAACAGGCCTCCATCAACAGAAGAAGTCAACACGCCCCTCAACACTTCAAACAAAACATCATGTACAAGCAAAAAGTCAGTGGTGAGAGAGTGTCCGTCTTAACGAACCTGTTTATGTGGATTCACATGCTTCTGTTTAGTCCAGGGTGAAGCAAAGACTTTTCTTTCTGCACTTCAATCTGTTTTTCTTTCTTTTTTATAATGGTCACAGGAATGTTTTTAACACGTTTCTGTTGTTGATTAGATATTAGGCCTCAAATGTTTGCGTGTGTGTCTGTTTGATTGACAGGCCTTGGGTGCAGTCAGGTTTCTGCTGGAGGGGGGCAGGCGTAGTATTCACGGGTTCTCAGTCTCCTCACTCCACCACAATTTGTCCAAAAATGGCCAATTTTGGCTCCAAAAAAACAAGATGGCAACGGCCAACTGTAGGCTTCATAACAGCAGTTCAAAAAAGCAATTAGTGACATAATAGTTGGATGCCACTGAACATGAATGACTACTACAACTGTCAAAGATTTCTGTGAAGAACTTTTTCACAATCCTTCAAATAATAGTTACTAGTTTCCGGTGAATATCGTATAGGATTTATGCTTGAAAAGCCCATCGTGACCAAATAACTACAGACATTTTTAAGCAATTATTCTCAAAATGACAGAGTGTATACAGAAGTTGGTTCAGTGGTTTATTTCACAGCTCACACAGTGTGGTACAAACCCTAAGAAGTCTCCCTCTCTGCCTTCCTAGTAAATATAAAACACTGAAACTCTCTGGACTTCTCACTCAAGTTATGGAAAACATATGTTTGTTCACTTTCCCACTATCCCATCTTGTTTCCAATTTTCTCTTTTAAAATAATGAATATAGTTTTATTCGGCTAGTTTTTCTCTTCAACCACTCATCCCTAGATATCCCTTCCTCTATCATCAGGTCCAGACGTTCCAGACCCAGTTTTCTATCTGTGGTTGAAATGTAATACTTGTCAGGAGAGTACACTTGCTGGCCAAATGCTGGCCCCACAACACACACAAACACACACACACACACACACACACACACACACACACACATATCCATTTAAATCAGCACAACCTCAGCTACACACCCCACCTGCAACCTCTTCAGTCTCAACCTCCCACAGTTTACCCGTGACCTCTTTCAAGCCGCAAAGGTACCCAATCCACCCCAAAAGCTCTTGTTATTTAAGCTCCAACAGCCACCTTCCTCTTCCCTTTCCACAATCTTAAGGTCAAACAGCATTTTCGGGATGCTGATAAGAACAGACATTAATCCAACAGAGGCAGACGTACAGTGTTTGATACAGCGGAAAGGATTTGTAATGGTAATCTATACAGCTGATGTCATTTATTGATGTGTTGAGGTCAGAGATAGCTTACACACACAAACACAGACTTGTGTGTGTAGATCTGTGATTACCTTGCCTCAACCAGAACAGGCTCCATTATCTCCACCTGTTGATCATCACCCTTACTACACTGAATCAACAAGAAATCCTCCAATTTATACTGCCTCACTCACACACTGCACTGAAGAAACCTGGTAGGGTGGCTTTGTTCTTGAAAGGTGCCAATCAAAAAAATGACAAACATGACTGCAGTGAAAGGATCCAAACTGTCAGACACCCATACAGTACACCTGCTTTATATCTTAAGAGTGGAGGAAGTCTGTGTGTGTGTGTGTGTGTGTGTGTGTGTGTGTGTGTGTGTGTGTGTGTGTGTGTGTGTGTGTGTGTGTGTGTGTGTGTGTGTGTGTGTGTGTGTAGAGGGGGGGGTGTGGGGAGGGGGGTTGCTGTCTACAGAAGGGAAAGACGGCTTGCTGGTGAGGAGATAAGATTTAGAGACCGTTTTAAATTCCTGGTTTAAAATGACATCTTATTTATGGACCCTTAACTAGGCTGACATGATCGGAATGCATTATAGGTGAATATCTGTATGTGTGTATGCATGCCCATGTGTGTGTATGTGTGATTGTCCCTGATTGCTTTTGGTAGCATTATTAACCTCGCCGGTCAGGAGCAGTAAATGAAATGTCAAACATCATATCAGTTAGAAGGAAGATCTTCCCTCTCTGCCTCACTGTGACTGCACACATTAACAATCTTTATGTACAGGACATATAACCAGGAATATTCAGATGGTCTTTAAAGCAATGAACTGACAATTCCTACATAATCCCGCTCTCCAGCTCAATAGATTGATATTTAAATTAAGGTAAATGAATCTCATCCCAGAGACCTGACCTCACCGGGTTGGTTAATGCCAGGCTGTCAATCAGCAGCAGTAAAGGAGAGATAGCGCCCCATATGTATCCCTTTGGATTATTCTGAAACCTGCATCTACCATTATTGTGCTCTGATACTATCATTACAGTATCTTTTCCCCATTGCGGTTTTCCGTTTTATCCTCTTGCCTGAGGAAAGAATGTAAAATCACTTTCCACTCACAAGAGAAAGGAAAACATGAGTTTTCTCACAGGGTGTGGAGCTGGAAGACAGTACCTTCACAAACCAGCACTGAGCGTTTTCTTCTGACCGCGGTCATGGCTATCATGAAAAGTAATCTTGTTCGGAGTGTAGCGACTCAGGGGAAAATTAGACCCTCAATTGTCCCTGATTTTGAAGAAATCTTTGATTAAAGATTATTCTGCTCTTATCATATGAGTGGCAGAAGATCTGAGACAATTGACTAGCTGCTATTAGCATTACTGGTAGGTAAGACTGACTGTGAGATGCTCAGACCAACATTACACACAGCAGAATCACCAAGCAGAGCAATCCAGCAAAAGTGTTGAAGGTGGCTCAGCTTTGAAGTTTTGAAGTTTCCTTAGCTGTAGTTTCTACTTTAAGAATATTCAATTCTGTGCACAGTAAGGTTTTCAAATTCTGACAGTCCCAAAAAAAGGCAGACTTAACTGTGTGCAAGTGTTTACGAAGGTCAATTAAAAACATCCGAGTTGCAGACCAGCAGAGCACAGCATAGTGATGTGCACACAGCATGAAGGAAGCTGTAACTTCTGAGGAAATATTCCAATTTACATCCCTTGATCAACATCAGCACCTGAGTTATTCTTGTTCTTGTAACCACTTATACATACAGATTTTCGATTTCATACATTTGAGTAGTTTATTTTCTTGGCCACACACTCATAGGTCATACCCCCTTTAAAGTTGTTAATGTGATAACATTGTAGAGTCATGAAATCCAACCGTACACGGTGATTTATACTAAATTACTTTATAGTGTTTTGGTATACAAAAAGATCAAGAACGCATGCAATTGTCATATAAACTGCACTTAGCATGTGCTACTGTCTGTGTGGACGCCTACAGCTTTCAAAACATATTAAAAATCACCGTTTGTGGTGGTTGAGCCAAAGCTATAACAGGCAAACTACAGGTCATTAGTGATTACTTTGGTGGAATTTCTTGATCCCTTAATTGAAGAGAGAAAAAGTTGATTAGATGAAAAAAAAAAAACACATGGGCAAGACACGAACAATGTGGTACAAACATAAAGAAGAGTATAGGCCAAAGACTAAGACTTGTATGTACACACAATACTGTTTATCAGGTATATGGTTTCCCAAGTTCACGATCTCAGTTTAGTGTTTTAGCATGCTCACATTAGCCAATTAGCAATTCGTTGGGGGCGTTTGTAACTCATAAGGTAGAGCAGGGCAATCCTAATTGGATGACTGGCAGTTCAGTCCTACGCTTCTTCCCCAAAATACTAAACCTAGGATTGATCTCAATGGGCAGGCCAGGGCCTTGCATGGCAGCTCCACTCAGTGTGTGTGTGTGTCACATCAGAGTGGACATGCAGCTGACTCCACGCCAGCTCGGCATTTGCATCCAAAACAGCAGAAGAGACGAGGATTGCTCACATGAAGCAGCCTTAAAGTCTTGAGAACACGCACCTTGGTCTTTTGACCCAAAGCTGGCCCCTATGATCCCTGAAAGACTTCTGGTGAACCGGAGGCTTGGAATCAGCCCATGGAGAGCATGAAACAGGCTTTTATCCTAATCACAGCCTCTAGTCTTTTGTGGTAGCCACTGCCGAAAATCCCCACCCTTCATCTTGTGCGGTGCTGCTGGATCCTTCACACAAGTTCTTTTGAGGGTCAGGTTTGCAGCACAGACGAAAGGAAGCAATCATGTAACAATCATGTCGGATGATAAAGGCTCAGATTCATATGCAGAATTACAATGAGCTGCCAGGCTCCTATCAACAGACTTTTGAGTCGAGTGTGGCGCGGCAGAGTTCACACTGATGTGAAGTAGAGTGAAACCGACTGTAAGAGGAACTATAAGAACGGGCTCTGTTTCATCTGGATTCATCTCGGCTGCTAGATTACTGGCAGGTGTTTACACAAGACTTCAGCACAGAAACTTTACACGCCTTCCCCCTCCTCTGTCTGCATATTTAAAGTGTATGTATGGAATGTGTGGAATATGTGTGTTCCTGTATTGCTGAATGTGAAATCAGATTAAACTCAGGGAGAGGGGTTGGGGGGGTTGAGTTGCAAGTGCTCGGCTACGCTCGCTTTACTCCGAGGTATGCGAGAGGGAATGAATGAATGAATGAACGTGTGTGTGTGTGTGTGTGTGTGTGTGTGTGTGTGTATGTGTGTGTGTGTGTGTGTGTGTGTGTGTGTGTGTGTGTGTGTGTGTGTGTGTGTGTGTGTGTGTGTCCTTTTGGAGGTGGAGTTGGACTTGCAGTTCTTGGCTCTCAGGTATTTAACCTCGGGACGTTTGTGCACTAGTAGTGGTATGTATATGTTGCATTAGCATGCACGTGTGGTGAGTGTGTGTGTGTTTATAAAGTAAAAGCCCACCTGCTGATGGCTCTGATAAGAAGCCTTTGGGGTTCTGTCTCCTATTACATCCACAGGTTGGACACGACCACAACATGTTCAGAACAACTGCAATTACACGTTCATATCAAGTTGTCGGGTGATTTTTCTTCTCTGCAACTGAAGTGTCTGTGAAACATTTCTGTGGCTCCCCTGTGGATTTAACAGAGTAAATGCTGTCTTTGAATACTAGTTTGAGATACAGCAGCAGTGACAGCAAAGATAACAATATCAAAGTAGAGAGTTTGGTCATTTGCCCAGTTCTCCACAGAGAGGATCAGATCAGCAGTTAAGGCAGCCGTTTTTTGAAATGCCTGGAAAAGTTGAGCAACAAATTCTAGCCTAATTAAATGGAAAAACAAAAGTTTGGATGATTTGTGGCCATTTTCACTTCTTATCATCCATCCATCCATTATCTATACCCGGTTTATCCTGAACAGGGTCACAGGGGGGCTGGAGCCTATCCCAGCTCACTTTGGGCAAAGGCAGGGTCTAGCAACCAGGCAGCCTATCGCACGGCCAACACATATAGACAAACAGAAACAAAGGCCACTCACGCGTTCATTCACCCCGAAGGGCAATTTGTAGAATCACCAAATTAACCTGACGTGCATGTCTTTGGACGGTGGGAGGAAGCCGGAGTACCCGGAGAGAACCCACGCAGGCGCAGGGAAAACATGCAAACTCCACACAGAAAGGCTCCAGGCCTGGATCCAACTCAGAGCCTCCTCGCTGTGAAGCGACAGCAAACAGCAAACACAAAATTCAACTGCAAACACAAACTAAAAGGAGACAGCTACAAAAAGGATAACACAATACTGTATGCTGTCGTGTTATTACGCATATTTATTACATCTTTTTGAGTGAAATCCTTATGCTGACCACAAGCAAATGAATTTGAAATGTTGAAGTTGCAACCTTAAATGCTCAGTTCACTAAATCACAGTATTCTCAAGCAATGTTTCTTTTCACGAGGGTTTTGAGAAGTCTACCGCTAAAGCTGCCAGTGTACTTCTTCAGAAGTGCTGGTTAGATAATCAAACAGTTCCTGGACCAATTAAAGTAAATGATTGTGATGGAATCAGTCTTATTGTACAAGGTAACATGGGGAAACTTCAGTCAAATATCATATTAGTCGCTAGTCTGTGCTTACATGCATCTTTGCTAACATGCATAAGAGGTGCGATCAAAACAGAGACTGTACCTATAATAACCAAAAATAGTACATGATTTAAATACAGCCGCCCATGACCTTCAACGTACTCCCCTTGTGCAGCGATACACCCCTCTCAGCACTGCTGTCACATTAGAACTCCCCCTGGAAGTCCAGTTCTGTATGTGTGTCAAGCACCATCTGTACTTTGGATGGATCTCCTCAACAATGAAAAAACAGCAACTTTTCAGCTTGCACGTCCCTTTGAGGAACAGAAAGAAGTCGCAGGGAACAGAATCCGGTGATTTGGGGTGGTGGGACGCTACGATTGTGTTGTTGCAAGCACGTAGCGTGCGCATTTTCAACACACTGTGAGCGGGCATGTTGTTATGTTGGAGAGCCCAAGTGCCATCGCGCCACAGTTCAAGTTGTTTGCACCAAATGTTTTTCCTCAAATGCTTCAGAACATCATAGTAGAACTTGGTATGACATTCTGAGGCGTCTGACCCCGAGGGACAAATTTACTCTGCACATCACCGCAAATATCAAAGAAAACCATCAGTATGCACTTGGTTGCACTCCTGAAATGACACGTTTTGCCCCTCTTGAAACGTAAATGCCACTCAAAATACCTCAACTGGCTCAATGCTTCATTACTGTAGGCTTTCTGAAGTATTTCAAGGGTATCTGTTGCTGATTTTGCAAGTTTGATAAAAAAAAAATATGATGTGGTCAGGTTTTGTTTCCATTGTAAAATGGTACACGGGCACATATCAGTATTCAGTAAAACGTGTGTAACAGATTCTGATGGTGATCAAGCGGCGTATCTTGTAATACTTTTCTAAAGGTATTGCTTCCACCTGCTTCAAGCGCATAACTGTGCTGTGCTCCGTTCATGCGCGATGGGAACACTACGAAGTGTTTGATTGCACTTCGTATACATGCTAGCAGTTTTATTTTGAGACAATCAAAAGTAAACTGAATGGAATGGGTAAGTTCAGCATATTCTATCAGCATATGTATATTGCTTTTCATATAATTTTGAAATACCGCCTCAAATCAACTGTAAACATGGCAGTGGATTCAAGTCATATCAGTAAAGTAGTTGTAAAACACAAATTAACATCCTCTTGAGATCTTTTTCTCTTCTACATTGTCCTTTCTAACACATAGGAGGAAGCTCTTCATGACCTCTGCACTGACATTTGTGTGTTTTTCACCCAATCCTCCCTGGTAAATGTCTGTTAACTGGCTTTTTTGCCATAACTTTAACAGAACGCATCAAGAGAGAAAATTACCATTTGAAGAGAAACCTGTGTTCTCCGACAAAGAGAAAAGAAAGACAGAGAAAGGGCGAGGCAGACAGACAAAGACAGGCATGACCTCTCATTCATATTTTCAGCTTTTGATCGTTTGACATTTATATTTTCAGATGCTGAATCTGTGTCTGTGGAAAGTCCAAATTGTGACATTCTGAAAACATTTCCCAGACACCAGGCATATATTTCAGGATAATGTTACAGGAAATTTCCCCTCACACAGAAAGTGAGGTTATGACACACAAGAGATCAGTGCCAGTCCAATACTGTAATTTGAATACACCCCTTTTCTGGCAATGCACAAATAAATGCTGCCACATTTTTCCAGCTGGCAGAAATATGAATGATAAAGTATGTGTGATGAATTTAGTGGAAGTTATGTAATCAGTAGTGTTATTTTAGTTGTGTTGATGAAAAGGAAATGGGAAGAGATTATCTGACCAACAAATGGCATGAAAATTCACCCCAAATATAAATAATAATGACTAGAAGTGCAGTCAGAGAGTGCAGAAATTTGCCAAAGTCAATACTCCACTTTTCTATGATGTGCAAATCGGCAACCACAACCACTATATATGTCGGGATATATTTCCAAAACTATTAGAAGGCTTTCAAATTACACTTGTGACTTGCTGAAGCCTAACATATCAGCTCCTGCTATGAAACCACTGTCCTTTGAATGTAGGCTGTGATATGGAGTCATTGTTTTTCAAGACAATCCTGTTTTGTCACTATTTAACTTTACTATCTTCTACTAGATTTGTTTATTCTATTCTATTCTATTCTATTCTATTCTATTCTATTCTATTCTATTCTATTCTATTCTATTCTATGTATGTAGCACCAAACAACAACGCAAGTCTTCCCAGGGCAATTTATATAGTCAAGACCTCAATATTATGATGAGAAACCCAACAATTTCAACAGTTCCCATGAGCAGCATTTGGCAGCAGAAAGGAGGAAAAACTCCTTTTTAACAGGAAGAAACCTCAGACATAACCAGACTCAGAGGTGGGAGACCATCTGCCCTCGTCCAGTAACCACGGGCTTCTGTTTAGGGCAATGTTTCCTTTGTACTGTCACCAAACCAGGCGGCTGCTCAGGACCTGCCGGGGACGGTTAACAGTGGCTATATGTTGGGTCTGCACACACTGGAAACTTAAGCCTGATTAGCTATCACAAAGAATGGGTTGCTTTCAATAAGATGTAGCTGTGCCTATAATTCAATAAGCCTGAAATCCTCAATACAAAAATTACTAAAGGAGGGAAATGAAAAAGCATACATCTGACACACTGAGAAAAGAAGAGGGAGAGAGAGACGTCATTGCTAACTGCTAAGCCAATAGACCTAACAAGCACATTAAGTATAAAGTTAGCAAGAAATTTTGCAATACAAGTACTTGAGTAGAAAAGGCTGTGTTACAAATAAAAAATGACCTGCTGTACAGAGGGATTTAGTGTCGGTAAGCTGAGATTTATGAGCTAAAATGAATCCATCAAAAGCAGCACTGCACAGTGCAATAGCAACAGGAAGTGACACAATACACTTACTGTGACATCAAATGTGACATGCAGGATTGAGTAGTAAACATTTTTGGAATGCAGTAGGTCAAATCTTTCAACGTTAATGACTGAAAAATTATTTGTGAAATTATTTGTATTGCATATTTCTAATGTTTTGTTTTTATAGCCTGATGTACAAGTTGCAGATTACCACTGTATGTACAGTGGGTACGGAAAGTATTCAGACCCCTTTAAATTTTTCACTCTTTGTTTCATTGCAGCCATTTGCTAAAATCAAAAAAGTTCATTTTATTTCTCATTAATGTACACTCAGCACCCCATCTTGACAGAAAAAAACAGAAATGTAGAAATTTGTGCAAATTTATTAAAAAAGAAAAACTGAAATATCACATGGTCATAAGTATTCAGACCCTTTGCTGTGACACTCATATTTAACTCACATGCTGTCCATTTCTTCTGATCCTCCTTGAGATGGTTCTACTCCTTCATTGGAGTCCAGCTGTGTTTAATTAAACTGATTGGACTTGATTAGGAAAGGCACACACCTGTCTATATAAGACCTTACAGCTCACAGTGCATGTCAGAGCAAATGAGAATCATGAGGTCGAAGGAACTGTCCAAGGAGCTCAGAGACAGAATTGTGGCAAGGCACAGATCTGGCCAAGGTTACAAAATAATTTCTGCAGCACTCAAGGTTCCTAAGAGCACAGTGGCCTCCATAATCCTTAAATGGAAGAAGTTTGGGACGACCAGAACTCTTCCTAGACCTGGCCGTCCAGCCAAACTGAGCAATCGTGGGAGAAGAGCCTTGGTGAGAGAGGTGAAGAAGAACCCAAAGATCACTGTGGCTGAGCTCCAGAGATGCAGTAGGGAGATGGGAGAAAGTTCCACAAAGTCAACTATCACTGCAGCCCTCCACCAGTCGGGGCTTTTTGGCAGAGTGGCCCGACGGAAGCCTCTCCTCAGTGCAAGACATATGAAAGCCCGCGTAGAGTTTGCCAAAAAAACACATAAAGGACTCCCAGACTATGAGAAATAAGATTCTCTGGTCTGATGAGACCAAGATTGAACTTTTTGGCGTTAATTCTAAGCGGTATGTGTGGAGAAAACCAGGCACTGCTCATCACCTGCCCAATACAATCCCAACAGTGAAACATGGTGGTGGCAGCATCATGCTATGGGGGTGTTTTTCAGCTGCAGGGACAGGACGACTGGTTGCAATTGAAGGAAAGATGAATGCGGCCAAGTACAGAGATATCCTGGAAGAAAACCTCTTCCAGAGTGCTCTGGACCTCAGACTGGGCCGAAGGTTCACCTTCCAACAAGACAATGACCCTAAGCACACAGCTAAAATAACAAAGGAGTGGCTTCGGAACAACTCTGTGACCATTCTTGACTGGCCCAGCCAGAGCCCTGACCTAAACCCAATTGAGCATCTCTGGAGAGACCTGAAAATGGCTGTCCACCAACGTTCACCATCCAACCTGACGGAACTGGAGAGGATCTGCAAGGAAGAATGGCAGAGGATCCCCAAATCCAGGTGTGAAAAGCTTGTTGCATCATTCCCAAGAAGACTTATGGCTGTACTAGCTCAAAAGGGTGCTTCTACTCAATACTGAGCAAAGGGTCTGAATACTTATGACCATGTGATATTTCAGTTTTTCTTTTTTAATAAATTTGCACAAATTTCTACATTTCTGTTTTTTTCTGTCAAGATGGGGTGCTGAGTGTACATTAATGAGAAATAAAATGAACTTTTTTGATTTTAGCAAATGGCTGCAATGAAACAAAGAGTGAAAAATGTAAAGGGGTCTGAATACTTCCCGTACCCACTGTATATGTGTGTGTGTGTGTGTGTGTGTGTGCGCTTCTCCTCTTCTTAGTCTCAGTTCTTTTTGTGGTGAGAACTCCAGCGGGACTTGCGTGTCGGAGGCTTCAGCACAGATTTCCCACAGATAATAAATGTGTCAGTAGGATGAGGTAGAAACGTACTAACTTTCATTACTTCTGCAGTCAAACACACTTTCACTCTCTCTCTCTCTCACACACACACGAAGCAGTGCCAGTCCTATAAAATCTGGTGTCTGAGTCAGCCTGAGAGACAGAGGGTTTATAACGAGTGTCTAGTCCACCCTTTCTCTATAGACATCATAAAGATGACTGCAACCAGCATGGCTCTGAGCGTGTTCTAGCTTTATGAGTGTTATGACTGAAGGGTTAATGCATTTTTTGAAACTGGACATTTGTCAAGACCTGATTTCTTCAAATGTCTGCGTTAGATTTTCCCTGTTTAAAAAAAAAAAAAATGTAAATCAATATTCTGTATCAATGATTGAACAAATATGTGAAAGGTGTTACTTCTGGTGACAAACTTATAGCGCATCATCACATGACTCTTTAGGCTCTTCACCATTACAGAGCATTTCAATATATAACAGTTTATTATTTTCACTGAACCTTTTCTGTCTCACTGCAATCCTCTTTAGTACCAATGGCTTTAAAATTAATACTTTCTGACCATACACTACCTACGCGACACCTAATGGCAGGCAGACAAGGTGACCAACTGGCTGGTGAATGTACTGCAGTATTTAGTAGCTACAGAGTTGGTGGAGACCAAAGTAGAGAAAAAAAAAAGAAGAAGATTTTGGATTCAATTCATCAGGTGGACAAAGACACAAGCCCAAAGGAATGATAATGTATTTCTGTGTTTTCTGGATGTGTGAATAGAAGACTGTTTTCTAGTACACCGTAAGAAATGTTTAAAGGTATGTGTCAGTATTGTGTTTCCATCTTGGTCTGACGCCCCAAAGTGTCTAAAAATTAATAAATAATGCTGCTTTAAGGTTAGAGTTTGGTAAAGTCTGAGAGGGGTGAGGATTGGATTTAGACGTGAAGTTGTGATGGTCAATAGTAGGGTTAGTTCTGGGAACTGCATTATGTAAATTGTCATCCTCACAAGTATAGAGGGACAGTGTGTGTGTGTGTGTGTGTGTGTGTGTGTGTGTGTGTGTGTGTGTGTGTGTGTGTGTGTGTGTGTGTGAGCGTGTGTGTGTGTGTTGGGGGCTGGGGGGTAGTGTGTGTGTATGTGTGTGTAAAAGGTCAGGAATTGTCCTCCCTTTAGGCTGATATAACCACTTAGATCAAAGCAAACTTCCAGGACAAACTGTGGAGTGTCCACTGTTCTGGACGCCGTCTGGAAAATCCCACTCACTGGAACACAGTCACCATGGGAACTGAGTGCCATGGTGTGTGTGTGTGTGTGTGTGTGTGTGTGTGTGTGTGTGTGTGTGTGTGTGTGTGTGTGTGTGTGTGCGTGGGGGCATGTGTGTGCGTGAAAGTTGGGTGTCCTGAGGCTCATCGAGACCTTTTATTTGGGTCACACTTAGAAAGCTCATCTGTTAAACTGTCATACACTTTGAGCAAGCACACATACACACACACACACACACACACACACACACACACACAGATGGACGCAGATGCACACACACGCACACACATACACGCACACACACACACAGACAAACACACACACACATCCTGCAGTGGTTAACCAGGCAGGCCCTGTGGATGACCGGCCTGCTACAGTATGTTACTGTGGTGATTCTTGAACCTGCCCAGAGGTCACCCTTCAAAAGGAGGTCAGCATTTAAAAGGTCACGTAGCACCGCTCAGTGGGTGGTGACACTACTGGTTCCTGAGCAAAAAGAGAAAATGAAATCTTCAAAGGGTGAAGGAGCCAAAGCTTTCCTTTGACTCAGACCCTTTGGAGACAATATTCACACTCTTCTATGAAGTGCAAATCTGCAGTTGCAAACACTATGTCTGAATATATTTCCAAAACTATAAGAATGACATCAAAATAAGTTTGTGACCAGATGAAGCTTCCTCAGCTGTTGTACCACTTCCTGTTCTTCCCTATTAAACCACTGTCCCAGAGAAGTCCATCACAACTGCTTGTTAAATTTACATGTGTAACATGTGTAACTCACAAATTACGATATCAAACATTCGGTAGTCGGTACCAACCACTGAAATTCTTTGAATCTTGATACCAATTTTTACACCAAAGCAAAAAATAATCCAATAAAATGACTGCATTTGAAATTGAAATTTTTTTTTTTTACTGTAAAAACTTAATTTAAGCAACAACAGTATGTATGGAGCATTTAAGAAGTAAAACAGGTATTAGTGTTTAATAAAAAAATATATATATATTGTGTAAAGATATAAAAACAAACCTTTTTCATGGGGAGCCATTGCTCCATAGTTACTGTTAGCAGTAACAGCTGTTTATTCACCAGAAACATCCAGTGGTGGATAATAACATTTGTTCTGATTGTTTCTTTCCAAAAGTTTCAGCCATTGTTGTGTTTACAGCTCCGTTCATCGTAGCTATGAGTTAGAATACACAACTTCTTCATCTGATGTTGGACTTAGGGCGGACTGGACGCTGCAGTGACTCATGGTATCATCTTGTGGTATTACAACACAGGACAGGCCGGCGCCATGGTTAGCATGCAAACTTCAGTAGATATATATATATACAACACTGTAGATCTGTGGATCTGTTTAGTAAATTTTTGTAAATCTTGCAGATCACCTCTTTAAACTAACCTTGCCAAAGACAACAAAGATGGTGACAACTATAGCTTGAAAATGTTTACAAGGCATAAAATTAGGAACGACAATGACACTTAAATTTTACTAACTAAAAGTAGACAAAAACATTTTATCATATCATGATTACAACAAAAGTCCGGTGACAAAAATATGACCAAACTAATTTTTAACATTTTTGTGAAACGCATGAGACAAAAACTAAATCAAAATCAGGTTGCAACATTCACAATTCTCTTCATACTCGAAAACAACGATTTATGTTTTTGTACTGAACAGTCATTTTTTTCACAAATGTACATGCATCTGGCCGAATTTGATTCCACATAAAAGTTACTGATTGCTTAATGCGCAGCTTTTTACAAATACAGAGTGAGCCAAAGGATCGGTAAAGGAAGCAGAAGCTACTGATTGAAGCAGCGGCATGGTGCAGGGGAATACGCTCCCATCCACTCTCACAGAGACTCAGGTTCAAATCAAGCAGTAGAGCTTCCAGCTCGTAGGTATCGGGTGAGAGATCATGTCTTTTTTATCAACTCCTAATACTTACTCTGTTTCCATTGTCTGCTTCTGTCTGAACACCAGGATAGGACTGGGAGTTTAAAGCAACCGGCGCAAGGACCGCTGAGTAAGTTGCAGCTCCCACAAAACTGGTGACAATTTGGATGAAATGTGGGCTGTCCAGGTAAATCAATGACAATTTCTAATTTTTAATACAACTCAACGACTACCCACGGGCCCTTGAGCAAATGTAAGCCCCCGCTTTTCAGACGTAGCTCTATAAAGACCAACACAGATGACTTTGTTTGTATGGAGCAGCTTTGTGCTATTACAGCAGTGTGTGCAGTGGAACGAATGTGAACTAGGGCATTACTGATAATGAGGAAAAAGTTGACTCATCGTGATAAAGACTAAATTAAATGATGGTGAAAATGTATTTAAATAGGAAATGTTCAGGTAACTATCAAATAGTAAAAATTTAATTTTCAGTACTGAGATAAATTAGTTTTTACCGCATCTCACACTACTGCACAGCTTAAAACTCTGTAGATATTTGAGTGACACAGTTTAATGTCTTGCTATTATTCAGAACAAGTATTAAACTTTTTAAATATGACATGATCAAAATAAATGAAGCTGCAAAATACATAAATCTCTCACATGTTCTAGATGTCCTGCAGACACAGAGTTAGTGAAGCGGTCGTTTACGGTTCAACAGAGAAAAAAGTGGATGCGCTACAATTTCTACATCTGTATGGCATTTAGTATGCTGCATTCTGCATTTCCTCCCCGAAGGTGAAATTGCAGACTTGCTACAGCAGCTACTTCCATGCCAGATGATGGTGTTTGAACAGAGGGTGTGTGGAGTGCATGCAGATCTACAGGGAGCTCTGTCAGCCAAGGAGAACGGACAAGACAGAAAGCCCACCTTGAATTTCAACACACATTCACCCTTGCAAATCAATAATCCCACTGCCAGGATACGCTTGAATATTCAAAGGCAAACACGTATAGACATCCACAAAAGCATGATTAAAAAGAAATGAAGACAAATGAACAGAGGAAGATATCAACATGGAAACTTCTGGTTCTAGACATGACTGTAGTGTAGACCATCTATCAATGTATAATGTTAACACTTTGAAAAAGTCTGAATCACTCTGTTTCACCTTTCACCTTTTCAGTCAACTAAACTTTCCTCTTTTCTATTTTAGATCCAAAGTATGCAGATAATATTCAGATGAGCTCCAGATGGACATTAGTAGAACCATGTGTTTGAATCAGCCTTCCAAGCTCTATCGATTCAACCATCAGAACATACTGAGGTTCTCCAGTTATCGCTTTCATCTTTAGGACAAAGAACTGAGCCTCTTGAAGAATCTGATCTTTGTGATATGAGGAAGACAAGGATGAGGTTAAATGGGAGGATAGGTGATGAAGAGGTACTGGAATAATCATCTGTGTCCTTGACAGCTTCATATATTACTCTGCTGTCTGATTTGTTTGGCTTCTACATTGTTAAAACTTAAGAAAAATGACAAAGGATAGACAATTTGTTCTTCTTTGTTTGCATTAAGCTGTCCGACAACACAAAGGACACCTCCAGATGGAGGTAGAAATAAGTACATGGTTCTTAGCAACTAAAGGTTCCATTACATTTACCAGCTAGCTGCAAAGTTTTTTTCTGTCTGGTGTTTGGTGCTGGGCAGGTAGTGTACAGAGCGTTTTAGAGCTTTTTCACTCAAAACAGCTGCCTGCTGCGGCCAAAAATTGCACTAATAAGAGCAGTGAGGGAAGAAATAAAGCAGTTCAAATGCAGGCCGGATGGCCCACAAGAAACTGAAAGAGTCACAACAGTAACAACAGTGAGCAGCATGCACTGCTTCTTTCTCATACAAATGCCGCCATGTTGTCAAGTGACTCATTGTTAATATAAAACTTCTGCTTTAAGACAAAAAGTCGAGCAAACTTGGAGTAAATCGATGAAGATGGAAACAAAAAATGGCTAAAGTTTTATCCTTGTGTAATGTATTCAGGAAGTGAAATTTAGGGGATCAACTACAGCTTAGGCAAAATGACCACAGAATACCACAGAGCCTCCCCAGAGGAATCAGCCAATCACAGCACCTGATGCCGTCTGACTGCCTGTCAGTCTGGTCCATCTGTCTGTCTGACAGACAGTCCTGTCTCTCTCTGTCTCGGTTGTAAGTCTGATGCTGTATTCACGTCATGACTCTATGAGCAGACAGGGAAGGAGACAGGAAAGTCACGCTGATCGGTAAATCCTGCATACATACAAATTGAAGGGCACAACCAAATCCCTGCCTTCCACTTTACACGACTGACATTTGTAGGTTAACCTGGGGAGTGGTGGTGTAAAGACAAGTTTCCCAGCAAGTCAAAGCCTTTGACCAACTTGACATATTCATGTTGAATGTGTTCAACACGTTCAGTATTTGTTGCCTGCATTGCAAATCATGCACTCATTTCCCCCCTTTGTCTTTTACACATCTATAAATACTAAGGATGGGCAAAAATATACACTGGGAACTACGCTATACTACAGGACTATGCTTGTACCATAGAATCTAATTTCTAAGTGACACACACATTTTTGTGGGGCCTGGTGGGAACATGCTCTTCTTCTCCTCCTTTTGTTGTTCATTGAAAGTTTCCCACCACCTTTTAGTGGCATTACCACCACCTTCTGGCAGTAGTAACACATCACAACCAGGCCAATATGATAGTCCCATGAACTATTACATTTTTGACTGTTTGAAAATCTGAATCCATCACTAATAGACACGACATGACCACTTTTATCACTGCATCTAATTCCTTTAGTAGGAGGAAAATCGCACCTGAAAAATTTCTGGAAATAAATTCTTATAAGCTTATTTTACAACTTTTCACCAACAAAATGATCAGTTTACACTGAAATCAGTATTTATTTTGTACTAACTGTTACTTTAAATATTCACTCTGATGTCAGAGTGTTACAAACTGAAGGAACTGCAGCCAATTAGACTCAGTGCAATCATTTCACTTCATGTCCATTGGATTACACTGTACACATTGTTTAGAGAAATGTAACAGTTGTTTTATGCCTCTAAAAAAAACAAGGATTCCCGGCTTCAGTCGCTGGAGAGAAGGAATGGGGCTTAAGCACATGTTCAGTCCATTTGACTTTTCATGGAGCTTCTACTGATGGCAATAACAGTTCACCTATTCCTTTTTACCTTTTAACTTGTTAATTAATGTTCATCAACTGCCAATTATAAAGTTGACAATGAGATTTCAGGGTCAAATTTGAGCAAACATGGATTATGTATAAAGTCCTTCAAGTGTTCAGTAAAAGGGAAATTTGAAATATGACAACTCTATGGCAACATCTCCAGACACTCAGTCTCTATTGTATTTCTATTTGGGCCATAATTATGAGCCTCAAAGTGGGAAATAAATATAAATAAAAAATAAATCACTTAAACCCATATTTAATTGCAAATAGATCAAAGGCAACATATCAAGTGTTGAAACAACTAAAATGTAAAAATATATGCTCTTTTTGAATTTGATGCCAGGAACACATCTCAAAAAAGTTGGGACAGAGGCATGTTTACTACTGTTTTGCATCACTTCTTCTTTTTACAAAAATTCTGTAAACGTTTGCTAACTGAGGAGACCAGTTTCTGGCGCTTCGGAAGTGAAAAGTTGTCCTATTATTACCAAAGATATAATTTTAGGTGCTTAACAGTTCAGGGTCTCCTTTGTCATATGTTTTATGCTGCCCTGAAAAAGATGTTGTCAGCATATGTTGCTCCAAAACCTGAATATATCATTCAGTATTAATGGTGCCTTCCCAGATGCGCAAGCTACCCATGCCATGTGCACTAATGCATCCCTGTACCGTCACAGATGTTGGCTTTTTAATTCAGCGCTGATAACAAGCTGGGTGGTCCCTCTCCTCTTTAGCCTGGCAAATGCAGCATCCAAAATTTCCAAAAAGAATCAAAAATATGAATTTGTCAGACCACAGGACAGTTTTCCACTTCACCTCAGTCCATCTTAAAGGAGCTCAGGCGCAGAATGGGTGGCAGTGTTTCGGGTCATGTTTATATATTGTTTCTTCCTTGCATGGTAGAGTTTTAACCAGCATTTGTGGATGCAGCAATGAACTGTGTTCACAGACAATGTTATTTAGAAGTTTTTCTTAGCCTAGACAATAATTACCATTACACATTTGTGTCTGTTTTTAATGTAGTGCAGCCTGAGGACCCGAAGATCACAACCATCCAATAATGGTTTTATTTCTTGTCCTTTGCAGCCAGAGATTTTTCTAAATCTTTTAATGATATTATGGTCGTAGATGACGAAATCCCCAAATTCTTTGCAATTTAGTTTCCTACTTCAAGAGTTATCTAGTTAATTACCCAAACAAACCAAACATAGTAGATATCTATCTAATGTATGTTATCTGGTGATAAAGATTTTAAAAAGGGCACAAAGTTAAATTACAACTGCAGTATTTGTCCCTGTGAATCTGGACATGAGTGTAAGACTAAACTTTTTGTTGGTCGTCATTCTCTTTTCAGGATCCAGAAGTTACGAGGTGCTGACAGGATGGACTGACGAATAGTAAATCCTGTCAGCACACGCATGTGCGCACATGCATGCACACACACATTCACAGATATATCCTCACACGGAGTCAAAAGGGTACGCTGCCTCCTACTGTGTTGCCAAGCCCTACAGGATGTCTCACCAACTGCGGTACGAACACATGCAGCAGTTGTCTGCACACACATACGTTCATGCAACACACACAGATTCTACATACTAGACACATGGATGCCAGAGTAATCTCCACAGACATCCCCTCCCATTTCCTCACTTCCTCCAGTTCAACTTATAAAAATTCTCACTCTTAAACACACACACACACGCACACGCACACATACATACACACACCCACACACACACACACATCTATTCAAAGACATCCCATCCTAGTTTCCCGCAGTCCTTCCTGGATCTCATGGTGGCAAGCTGGAAATCGTGAATGTGTGAGATGACATTGCCAATATTAGTCACTCTCACACACACTCCATCAGTTACCACTCTCACTCACACACTCCCTGACAGAAATTTCCAGCTCTATACCCGCAGCATGTGCTCTCCAGTACAATGTATGCACACGAAACAATCACACACACATTTCTTGCATCATATGTGCACACGCAGAAAACTCCAAACAAAGAACTCTGGCCATGTAAAGCAGTGCACCATAGCTGCCTTGGACTACATTCTTGATTGAATTATATCTGTGTGGGTGGGGAAAGAGGGACGCACTGCTGTGTGGTCTGTCAGTGTCAGCCAGAAACCCACCACACACTTAGGACCAATCACGAGCAATGACTCTATGCACCACACACTCGCAATCAATTAGTTGAAACATCTGTGCGTGGATGAGCTTAATGTTCGTGTGTGTGTGTGTGTGTGTGTGTGTGTGTGTGTGTGTGTGTGTGTGTGTGTGTGTGTGTGTGTGTGTGTGTGTGTGTGAGAGTGGGTGTGTGTAAATCGTAACTGATTTAAAGTGAGAAACTCAACTTTCCTACTTTCCCTCCCAGCGGTGTCTCATTGTTGGCCCAGACTGAGGTGGAGTTTTTCTTTTGCCTGGTGTTCCCACACAAGCACACATACACACACACAAGCGTGGATTTCAAAGTCTATGTTAGCTTCATTAGTCCTCGAGAGAGAACGGGCACTGCACTATTGGCATGTGGGTTAGATTAGCCAGGCCTGCTGAGCCTTATAAACCTTGCTCTATTACAGAGACAGAAAGACAGAAAGACAGAGAGAGGGGTGGGGGGGTCAGGGGGGAATCCTTACTAATATATCTAGCAGAAAGGAATATAATTGAAACACAGGAGCATGACTAGGTTTCCACGGAAGACACCAGGGACAGTCGGGCATCAATGAAAGTGCAGCAAGGAGGTGTTTCTGTGTGGGAACTCGCCCCTTTAAAGAATGACACCTCAGAGACAAAGCATTAACAGGAGCACATTTACAGACACACATGAATAATACAAGCATGATATAAGACACACGCAAAGGCAGATATTTAGCACCGCTTATATTTACTGCTTGCCACGTGTGTGTGTGTGTGTATTAGCGTGTGTGAACACAGAGGAGTTATCAGAAAGGGAGATGATGAATGAAGACAACTGTTAAACTTCCTTTCCCCTCCACCCTCGTCTTCCCTCCGTCTCTGTCTCGACCCTCCTCTCCTCTGCCGGCTGACTATATATCACCACTGACGCCCGCTCGCTTGACATTAACACACGTCATGAATGACATCCATCTCAGCTCATCTATGTGTGTGTGTGTGTGTGTGTGTGTGTGTGTGTGTGTGTGTGTGTGTATGCATTTAATTTGTGGTACCATGTGGACCTTTTTGTGTATCTGTGTGAGGTCAGAGGTCAATACTACGTCAGCGCACACAAGGTGGCTGGCTTACTGCATCACTTTGTGGCCTGCTTCTTGACAGTACCATCTGGGTCTGGGGTGGAGACAGCACACGCTCACCTTGCTGAACCACAGCACTGTAACGTACACACAAAAACACAAACAGCACAGCCACATGTTACATGTTTTACAGCTCATTATCACAGAAAGTGATGAATACTGTTTTTCCACAGACATTTTAACTTCACTTAAACATCTGTTTCCAGTAGCAACCACACAGATTCATTGCAGTTGCAGTCTAACTGACGTTGTTACATCCACCATTGGGTCAGACCTGTGACAACCATCTTTTATGTACTTTCCAAATGCTCTGGTTGCATCATTATCAAAGGTGCTCCTTATATTATTGCTGTGGTTTGTTAGATGTTGTTTTGTTTGCATCAGTTTTTCAGCTTACCATAAGGCAGTGTAGGAAGAAGTATTCAGGTCCTTTACGTTCTATGTGTTTGCATGTTAAAACTAATTGATCCAGATAAAAGTACTAATATCACACTATGAAAATATGTCACTACAAGTAACTTTACTGAAGTAAAAGTGTATAAGTATTATCAGCAAAATGACAGTGTTTTATTACTGTATATAATGTTTTTGGAATAACATTACAGTTGAATTATTGTGCATTTCAGTACCGTATGTATTAAAGGTTGTGCTTCTTTTAACTACTTTGTGTACTGTTGGTAAATTGAATCTACAGCAATGCACCATATTCAATAAGATCATCTGTTCACATATTGAATCATATATTTCTAAATAATCAACAAGCTCAGAAAAACACTGCATTTTCCACAATTGCAAGAGGGTTCTAAATAGTTTATTTATCTTAAAATGTAGATTTATCTCAACCTATAATGAAACATTTTATCCTGTATCAGAAAAATGTACATTTAAAAATCACCAAATTTGGAGAAACATGTTTTTGTCACAGGACAGGAAGGGAATGAAAAATTGTAATCTGAAAAGTAACTAAGCTGTCAGACAAACGCCATGTTCTTGTAAAGTACAAATACTTCACAGTTGTACTTGAGTAAATATACTTAGTTACATTCCACCACTGCATTTATGCTAGCTGTCTGATGCTTAATATCAACTCTAGTTCACTGTGTTTTGAGTTCATAGTGATTAAACTCACCAAGAAACCAAAAACTATAATCACAGAAACAATTTCAGGACATGACTTTGCTGCTCTGAGTTTCCTGAATCAAAAATAAAATCAATGAGGAGGAACAGTGCTGCAACATTAGCTTCAAACTCTGGTTATTACCGGTATATACCAACATTAACGTTTCTTAACAATTAGACGGTTATCAGGTTTTTTAACAGGTGTTATCATCACACAGTTTTACAAATATGTAGGCTAGTATGGGCTCACTAAACCTATTAGTACGTTCAGGAGGTTGTTCGCAACCATTTATGTTACTGATCCAGTATTGGTGAAGCCCAGTGGTCTCATTCCCAAGGTGATTAAATGCTGCCACTTTATCAAACCTGTGACGTCTCACTTCAGCTTCAGCTTGGGTGGGCAGCGTGTGTATGACATGTGCTACGCAAATAAACTTGCCTTGTCAGCGATGTCTTGAATTTTCACCTGGTTCCACTGCCATTAATGTCTCGCGATCTTCATTAGCAGCTACGGCCTATTGTGTTCACCTTTCACCAATCAATCTTTAAAGAAAATACAAACAGTATCTGGCAAAACAACTGTCAACTGCACAACACATGAGGATATACATTGGGAGAAAAGAGCAGTAAACTAACACTAAAGTTAATAATTAGTCAAAGTACAATTAAAAGCAAAACTGGGCCTAATCAGGAAAAGCCAGTGAGAACAAGTAGCCTACTATATTTTTGACTTATATTTAAAAACTGGTGGTGATAACCGTTTGTTGACACGCAGGTCTTCTACCATCTGCCAGGGCTACTGCAGCACTCTGCGCACTCCTCCTCACCAGGGACATGTGGCTGACTATTGATTGACTTTTATGTGTCTGCTTTCAGAATTACCTCGTGTTGTACTTCCTATAGACGCCTCTATATCTATTCTATAATGGTGTTACAAAGTTGTTTAAGAATGTGATGAAGAAGAAGTCAAAGAGAGAGATTTACAAAAAAAAAATGTAACGTGTGTCAAATGAAGAGTGGAGTTGATGGTGCAAAATCAAACAATGGTGACAGAAGGGAAAAACGTTCATTATTTATTTTTAACCATATTTGTAGATCTGTTGGTCGGCAGCTCCTCTCCTTTATCCCAGACTGAAATATCTCAACAATGTCTGAGTGGATTGGGTGCAGGCTAAGTATGTTAGGGGCACCCTGAGGATGAAAATCTAATGGCTTTTAGTGATTCACTCGTGTGTTACCAGCAGGTCAGGTTTATTACTCATCCTGTGAAAAATCTCATAACTTACTTAATGGACTGGTACAAAATTTCAGACAGACATGCATGAATCTCAGTTGATGTAATGACTTGCAGGCCCTCATGTCTTTTCCTGCAGTGTCATCCTAAGTCTGGTAATTGTGGCAAAAATATCTTGAATGAACAAATTTCTCTATAAATATTGAACAGGGAGACAGCTGTAACTTGCATAATCAGCACATTTGAATTCACTACCACTGAATTTGTTGTATTGCATCCATAGGCTGTGATTGTATTCAATGCTGTTACTTCCAGTAAAGACCCCAAAGGACACCTCCTCTCACTTTTATTGATAAAATGTACATGTAATACGGGTGATGTCTTATGTTAATAAGGCCCTCACTCCCCTTTTACCTTTCTAAAGTCAGGCAGGCAGCATTCTATGCATACAAGCTTTTGGACAAAAAAAAAAGAGGGATAGAGAGAACCACTGCTGTCTGATTTCTGCTTCTTATCTGCAAGTCAAAGCTCTTATCAAAAAACATGAGTCCCACAGAAGACTCATAACTGCATTAAATATACAGAGCACACACACACACACACACACACACACACACACACACACACACACACACACTCATAGGATCACAGCTGTCTGAATTTATGAGCAGTCTGTGAGCGCTGACATCTCCAAATATCAAATAACTATTTAATTTCACTATCAATGTAAATATCAGACCTGTCTCAAAAAATACTGGAATCAGAAGGTGAGGGGGTGTTGTTGTCTTTCCATCTGTCTCCACAATGAAACATGTTCTCAGAGATTTGCATGGAGCCCTCTCAGACTTCTCAAACAGTCTCTGGGATTCTGTCACTGAAACACGAGAGTACAGTATCAGGCCCAAGCCTCAGTGGTTTTACAGCATGGTTGTAAATAACATCACCAGCTGATGCTTTCTGAAAACACATTAGAGGATTTGGTAGTCAGATATACACACAGGGGACAAGAATATGCATTATATTTGCTTCATATCTCGTCAACTCTCACAGTACAACTGGAAAATATTTAAAGATTTATTTTCCTGTGTGTGTGGGGGGGGGGTGTTGTTTTGATATGACAAGTTAAGTAAGTAAACTTTCACAATTCCGCAGTTTACATCAAAAAGTGCTTCACAACAATCAATTATAACAAACGGAACATATAAGACTTAAATTAGAAAAACTAGAACTCAAACAGGAGCCAGAAACATGGCTTATGCTGCTTATTAAATGTGTCCAGAGTGTCCTCAGATGACCAAATGAAGGTGCAAGGCCACTTGAAATCAGCATTGATTAAAAGAATAAGGTACATTTGCACATTTGACTCGTTAGACAACAATACAGCCCAGTCTAATCTCCGTCCAATCAAAATGATTTGTCCAAGCACTTTGGTTTTGAAATCAAAGTGTATTTGCCTGTATAAATCAACGATATAGATGGGACCTGACCATACAGTGCTTTTAAAGGCTCACACGGGTTATAAAATCAATTCCTAACTGTATAGGGAGGTATAAAGAAATTAAGAAGATTGGTAGGAGAGCCCATTCAAAGGCACTTTTAAAAGCCTGCCTTGCCGAGGCAGAGTTAGAGTAATTCAACTGGGACAAAGTCAATGCATGGATGAATATCGACTTCTTGGCTTAACAAACAGCGAGCCTGAGTTTTACAGTATTCATCCGCTAGAAAAAAATATGACCAAATCAAACAGTTGACGTGCTGCTCTAAAGTTGAGCCTTAGTAAAAAAAAAAAAAAAAAAAAAAAAGAAGTACACCATACCTCTCAGAGGTTTACCTTAACCGTTAACATAAGAGACTCAGTGCTTTTCTTCAACTTCAGGTCAAAACTGTCTAAGAATCAATATATAACAAAGAGATGGGCAAACGGATGAACAAGTGTATCAACAAGCAAGTGAAGGAGTGGACAGAAAAAAACAGGCGGATATGTCTGACAGCAATGTGCTTCTTTTTTTCGTCCTTTTCCTCCATTAGATGCTAGATGAAGGAGGACACTTGACCTTGCATGTGTTTTTAGTTTGGCTATTTCCTCTCGGCCCTCCCTCACCTCCCTCCTCCAACATCCCTGGGGCAAGGTCTGGCCCTGTGCACCTCCACTTAAAATGACCCTCCACCTTCCAGCTCCCTCCGCAGTGCACCTTCACCCTGCCTCAAATGGTTTGTGTTCTTGTGTTTGTGTGTGTGTGTGTGTGTGTGTGTGTGTGTGTGTGTGTGTGTGTGTGTGTGTGTGTGTGTGTGTGTGTGTGTGTGTGTGTGTGTGTGTGTGTGTGTGTGTGTGTCTGCGTGTGCATTTGCATGTGTGTGCGTGTGTACAAGCATTTGTCTTCAAAGTCAAGTGCCTCATTGTGTGCAGAATTAATGATAATCCTTCGTAGTGCTCCTGTGCTGTATAAGCCCCTCGAGCTGCTTTTTACCTTTTACCTCCAGAACAACACACATCTCACTGAGCCCTGTCTTACCTCAAGATCTGCCCAGATGCACTAAAGACAGACAGCTCAGACAGAGCGGGAGAGCGATGGGGGTCAGTTGAAACCAGTGGGACAGAGCAGAAGTTATGAAAGACTTCTTCAAATCGACAGCAGCTTGGAGTCTCCCTGCACAGCAGTGCAGCTCTCCTGGTCTCTGCATGCATGTCTACACACACTCCAGCTCAAATTAACCACTTCTTTTCACACTTTTTGACCTTCCTTCCTCTTTTCTATTTGCCTCTCCCATTTACTCCTCCAGTTTTGCAGCATATAACTCCAGCACATGGCTCCTAAAATGAAAGCTATATGAGTTTGGCGAGCCAGAACATACTGGCAGAACTTTATAAAGGAATGTAGAGAAAGGCTCTATCACAAATAAACACAACCATGTCATACAGTGACCACCATCTCTCGATTAAAGCCAGGAATTCTAAACAGATGTCTTTATTCATGCGCTTGCTCAACAGCGAGTGTAGCTGAATGTTTGGACATGGGAAGCTGGAGTGAGGGTTCACACTAGATTCAGTGGGGACCAGAATACTGCATCTCTGTAATAAGCACAATGGCCACGCTCCAACCATAACACTAATCCCCAGGACTCTACCTCACACACACATGCATATGTACTGTACATGCACAGAAACTCCTACACGAGCTCACACACTCAAAAAACACCCAGGTAATCATTTCCATACTTATTTTCTTTGCATTCATATTCCTCCCCCCTTCATGTGTGTCCATAAAAACAATGCCAAGGCTTTCACAGCAGGTTATAGAAATGAAATTGGAAATCCCATTTGAATGGCCCCACTATTAGTGAGGTGGGCATTTGTACCATATCAGAGATTATTGTAGTTTCTCACAAGTAAAGGACGTGTTAATGTACAGATGATTAAATACATTGAATCCAAGTTAGCACAAATAGCATTGGTCCACCAACCGACACAAGCTTTAAGCTTTAAGACACAAACTCCTGGCATGTTTTTCTAATTTGTCCAGCTACATCTAATAAAAAATAATCCCCGCTGGTTAGCACACACCACAGGGCAGTTAAATATAATCTATTTTAGAATTTTGGAGGGGGGGGAAATGGTCACAAACATAACTGAAAACTGGTTATTAACTAGGTTTTTTTCTTCGTCGCTTACAATGTTGTAAACTCAGCGAGACGCCTTGAATTTAGAATGGGATGAAACAAGCTGAAAAACAAAGAGAAAAATACGTCACAGTCAGTTTTAGGGCACACAGGGTGAGGAGAATGAGTTCATACCGGGCAAACACGCCGGGCCACTTTAATTGTTAGTGTGAACAATAAAACCCTACTAATACCAGCTAGATCCTGTTTATATTAAATATGTGGGGTGTTTCTTTTATGGCACATGGAAAAACTGGTTCTAATCATCTAAAAAAAAAACTATGGGCTCATGGAATGCACCTGTAAATTTAATTGACTTGAAAAGCTCTTAACACGCAGTATCCACACTGCCCTCTTCAGGGAACAGAGAACAACTGAAGCAAAGGAAGTAGTAGGAGTAGAGGTGAGAATAGAGGAAAGGAGGAATGAGTTAGACAAAATAAGATGGATGATTTGGTCCTCATCTCGCCTCGGTTATTTTGAGGACAACTTTGTTCTGGGAGGTAACGAGTTCTCTAGATTTCTTCGTCCTGTGTCTATATTTAACACTCAGTGGTTTGTCAACGCTGCCTACTTCTGGCTGCTGTGTTTGGACTTGTTGAGGCAGTCAAACTGAGGGAAATTGTGATGTGTAGCTACTGTGCCCGTCCTCTGAACTATATAACAAGATCCAGGTGTGCTCGTACACAGTCCTTACACACCTCTGAGTGGCCCTGACCGCAGGTCAGCCTGTGTGTGTTGTAGTAATGAGATATAGTGATAACTGAGGTGTTAAAAGTTCCTCCAGGTTGCTGTGGAGGCAGCAGAGGGACCACCACCTCGGTGTTAAACTGCTGCTCATTTCCTGATCACTCAATACATATGCCATCACACTGGAGGTAGACTGCATTGTTACACTTCTTCCACACACATTCAAACACACACGCGTGCACACATTAGACACATGTGTGCATAAACACAAAGTGCACATACCCAGAGCATCGTGGTGACCCTGCACATAGTCATCTCTGTCCCCGGGGCACAATGGGAATGGATGCTGTTGGTCACGCTCCGGCCCAAAAATGGCGTTCACCAGACTGCCGTCTTTCATCACCATCTCCACGGTAACAATGCCCTAAGTCACCGTGACAACGAATTCCACCTGGGCCTGTGACACTTGCTGCCTCCTCCATGCTCAACATTCAATCACATCTGCCTATCTGCTCTGCAGCGCTCCGCAGCTCTTTATATCTCCATTACATGTGTTCTCTAATCGGCCTCCCTGTCTCTGTCTCTCACTCAATCACTTTCGCACTCTCCATGAACCCCCTTTCTCTTGGTTGTTCGCATATCTCTCTGGGGTTCTGCAATATTTTGCATGGCGAGTATAACCTGCCAGGGCACCCTGAGGGAAGAAACAGCTGGGGGGCCCCTGTTGGAGGTCCATTCTGCCCACTCTTTGCGCATTAGTGACCCATCAAGCCCAGTGCAGACACCAGAGTAACACACATTTATTTGTTGTTAGTCACAGAAATAATTACATTTCTAAATTCGTTTTTTTGTTTTGGTCTCTATGCCTGAAAAATGAAAGCAAATATAAGTCCATGATTTAAGTGCTCAAAGTGTTTTGTTTTGTTTTTTTGTGGTGCCTATTTCCATCAGATTTGAAATTAATTATTTTTTTTACAGATAAAGTGACACACAATAATACTGAGGCTTTACGTCCCCTGGGCGTCTGGGGGTTTGGCTTCCATGACTGAATGATCACGAATAAACTATATTCATAAAGTGTTTAACAATAGGATTAGAGATGCCAAAAACGGAATTGTCAATGAATTCACGTGCCCTCGTGTTAATCCGAACATTTTAATGCACACGTCACCTAAATGGCACATCCTGAAAGTGCTCTGCTGCCCTCGTGTGGTTAGTCTGGGTAGAAGCAAGCAGTCCACTCGGACAATAAGCAGGACACGTTCGGGGCACCATTTACCCAAATAACATGCGGATACTGATTCATACTGCTGCTTTGGTGAATTTATAAACTATGGTGAAGGGCCTGCACACCCATCTGGGTGTTTTCAGTTATGGGGCTAATTTAACCTGCTCAGTTAAAGTATCAATACAGCAGTGTAAAACTACTCCATTACAGATAAAAGTCCTGAATTTCTATAAGATGTGACAGGGCCAAGCAGGTTGGGAAAAAATGGTTCAACCAGTTGCCTACATTATTTCCCTCTTTATAAAGTATAAGGTAGCATCTAATGGAAATACTTCAGAACAAATACCTCTAAATTCTATTCAACTACAGTGCTTAAGTAAATGTATACGTAGTCACTTTACGCCACTGAGTTTTACTTCTTTACATTGTGCTTTTGCTACTTCAATGCATGTTAAATCACCTGGAGTTCTTCCACCTCGGTCAGAAAGCACGAGTCTGATACCTTTTTGTTTGATATACAGTTTCTCCAAAAGACTCCTCCAGCTCCGCTGTCACAAGGACCGATATAGGAGATCATTCCTGCCGACCGCAATAAGTCTGTACAATAACTCACCTCTGGCAAAATCCATCACACAACAATAACACTGTTGTCTGTGTTTCTTGGTTGTTTGTATATAATATATATATATATAATATATACAGATATATAATGTACTGTATATACTGTGCATTTTATATTTAATATTTAATTATTATTTTTTACTGCTATTTTATTGCTTTTTATTATTCTATTATTATCTTATTGCTTCCTGTATGCTGCTGTAGCGGAAAAAAAAATTCCCCTTGGGGATTAATAAAGTAACTACCTACCTACCTACCTACAGTCTATGATATAATCTGAATCCATCACATAACAATAACACTGTTGACTGTGTTTCTTGGTTGTTTGTATATAATATATCTAGATATATACTGTACTGTATATACTGTGCATTTTATATTTTATATTTTTTACTGCTATTTTATTGCTTTTTATTATTCTATTATTATCTTATTGCTTCCTGTATGCTGCTGTAGCGGAAAAAAAATTCCCCTTGGGGATTAATAAAGTAACTACCTACCTACCTACCTACAGTCTATGATATAATCTGAATCCATTACATAACAATAACACTGTTGACTGTGTTTCTTGCTTGTTTGTATATAATATATAGAGATATATACTGTACTGTATATACTGTGCATTTTATATTTTATATTTTTTACTGCTATTTTATTGCTTTTTATTATTCTATTATTATCTTATTGCTTCCTGTATGCTGCTGTAGCGGAAAAAAAATTCCCCTTGGGGATTAATAAAGTAACTACCTACCTACCTACCTACAGTCTATGATATAATCTGAATCCATTACATAACAATAACACTGTTGACTGTGTTTCTTGCTTGTTTGTATATAATATATAGAGATATATACTGTACTGTATATACTGTGCATTTTATATTTCATATTTTTTACTGCTATTTTATTGCTTTTCTATTATTCTATTATTATCTTATTGCTTCCTGTATACTGCTGCAGCGAAAAAAAAAAAATTCCCCTTGGGGATTAATAAAGTAACTACCTACCTACCTACCTACAGTCTATGATATAATCTGAATCCATTACATAACAATAACACTGTTGACTGTGTTTCTTGCTTGTTTGTATATAATATATAGAGATATATATACTGTACTGTATATACTGTATATACTATGCATTTTATATTTTATATTTAATATTTTTACTGCTATTTTATTGCTTTTCTATTATTATCTTATTGCTTCCTGTATGCTGCTGTAGCGAAAAAAAAAAAAAATTCCCCTTGGGGATTAATAAAGTAACTACCTAACCTAACCTAGAAACTCCACGTCTCCGAGGCCACCTCCCCCTGGCGGTGAGCCGCGGGAAGGACAGGCGGCTGCGCTTTGCAGGTCTCGAGCGCTCCTTCCTCTCTCGTTCGACCGGAGGGAGAGAGAGAGAGAGGGGGCGAAGAGAATGGCGGTCGTGCTGTGCACCAAATGCACGGCAGAAAGGAAAGGGCTTCGTCGGGAACTGGACTCATGGCGACACAAATTGATACACTGCGTCGGTATGATCCATTTGCGGTTTCGTATTTTGTTTAAAAAAAAAAAAAAAAAAGAAAAAAAAAAAGGGGAATAATCATCATAATGAGCGGGCTTCCGAGTTGTTTTTTTTTTTTTTTTTTTTTTTTTTTTTTTTTTTTTTTTTCTGCCCGGCAGCAGGAGCATCGCTACTCGTTAAACTAAGCTAGCTGTAGCAGGCTCAAAGCTGGCTCCGTTTCTTTGTCCCTCTGAGCTCAGCTCGGCTCAGCTCGTGTGAGCGCGTTGGTATTGTTGTTCCGTGGTCGAGAGGATCGTCGACTCGGGTTGTGTTGATTGTCGTGTCGCATACAAACCCGCATTTGTTTACGGACGTAAAGCGCTTGGCTATATGCTAATGCGTTGCTAAGCTAACAACGCTGTTGATGTTATTTAGTGGGGAGAGGACGGAGGTCGCTGCTGCGTTAAAGGAAGCTAATGTCAGTGCAATATGAGGAAAGCATTCATTTCAGCGGTCTCGGGTGACGGTTGTCCTCTTACCATTTGCTATTTTTAAAGTTGTTTTTTTTTTTTTTTTTTTTTTTTGACGCGGCAGAAGCCGGTAGCGCTAACGTGAGGCTATCTTACCGTCGGGACTGTTGTGACAATCAAAAAAAAAAAAAATACACGAATCTGTTGAAAGGATGGCCGAGATGCCGACGACCAAAATGTGAGGCATAAGATTTATTTTTTTTTGCGTGGGGACTGTAGCGATGGTGTGGAGGCGGTGCAAAACTCGGATGTATATCTTTAACTTGGGAAAAAAAAAAAAAAATAACGCACACAATAGACTGTGCGGGTCACAGGTTGGGCCTTTAGCGTGTGAAGGGTTTAACACACGTATTTTACTTTTACTGCAACTTTCTAAATCCCGCAAAAATAAGTAAATACAGTAAGTAGAAAAGGAAGCTCGAGTTTCACAGTAAACGGTCTTATGTGTTAGTCTGCTGACCCTGAATGACTGGTAATGCTGCACAGTGTTAACAAGAGTTATTTCAGCTACTGTTCCTTGTCTGTCTGGAAATCCTCTTTGGGTTTTAGTGGTAAATGCATCCACTGATCGCTACAACCCACATGTAGTGTTGCTTCATTACGTTTTGTTTTTTTTTAAACTTGGGAGAATCACCACTTAAAACTTGAGCCAATCCAAATATGCAACGTTTTCTCTATGTGGGAAGCAGGACAAGGGACAAAAATGTTGTCAAGTCCCACATAAAGTGGGACACTGGTCACCCTGGATCTATGAATTGTTTGTATTTTTTTTTTTTTACCAAGTGGTCATAAAGATTGCTTATAAAGAATTGAATGTGTTGGGTGCCCTGAAGTTGATAACTGAGCCGCACAATTGTCTGTACAAATATGTTATTGCCAAATGTTGAGCACTTGAAGCATGTTTTTCTTGTTCATATCAGCTCTGACGGATTGTTTTTTGTTTATTTTGTCTCACAGGGTTTGAAAGTATCCTGGAGGGAATCTATGGCTCGTTGCTGCTGAGAGACCTCAATTTATTTGATGGTGGGTTATTTACTGTGTACATTTAAAAAGTCTCGATTATTCTGTGTAATCATAAAAGAATTACACATTCATAGAAAGAAAAAAACCCAGTAATTATCAAAGCAACTTAGTTTTACAAACAAAGCATTGGTCTGTCTTTTAATGGCTTTTAGTTTCTTAACCCTCTCTGTGGTACTCAGACCCAAATTCATTTAATTCTACAATTCAAATCCTCAGAAATGTGTCAGTTATTCAGGGGTTTTTCTTTTTGAAAGGCAACTTTACCAAACAGATGGGCATTGGTTGTGGATTTTTTTTTTTCAGCCGTGAATTCATACAAGTTTTATTGTGTATCTAGTGAGTATTTATTACAGCAGGATGGTCTTTGTGGGATTGAGTCACCACAAACACATATCCAGTATTGTGTGATACATTAACGTTTCCTGTTTAACAGGAATATAATGTTACTCCTTTTTGTGAAGACGGACTTCAAAATAACAAAATGTTCCTGTTCGCAGCTGCTCACTTTGGAACAAGTCACAAGTGACTCATTCTGTCGTTTTATGCCTGCGTGTCGGTCGTGGCCGGGAGTATTATGTTTTCGAGGTGTCAGGCCGTCCCTCCCCTTATCATAACCGCAATATCTCTGGACAGCCTTGAAAAAAATTTCAAATGTGGCTCAAACTTTAACTTGGACTCAAAGATTAACTGATTCAATTTTGGTGGTCAAAGGTCACCGTGACATCCCCAAACATGTTTCTGGTGACAACATGAAAATTCAATGGTCTAATTATGACAGCATTTCACACAAATGTCTTGTAGAGTGAAATAAGATAAGATTATTTTATAACTCCTATAGGGGAAATTACAGTGTTCCAGCTGTTTACATTCTAGATTAACAATATCCAGTAAAAAAGTACCTCTAATAGTAAGCAACCTAAGATAAGATAGACTAATTACAATGAAGTAGAAATGTGTCTACATAAAATAAAGATATAATAGAAATAGATTTAAACTGAAATGTAAATGTATCTACAGAAGAGGTAGTTAAAGGGAGGCTGTGGCTCAGTCGGTAGAGTGGGTTGCACACTAATTGGAAGGTTGGTGGCTTGATCCCAGCTCCTCCTGTCCACATGCCCAAGTGTCCTTGAGCAAGACACTGAACCCTAAATTGCTCCCGATGGTGAACCATCGGTGTGTTGTAAGTCGCTTTGGATAAAAGCATCAGCTAAATGAAATGTAATGTAAAGTCAAATTGTGCATATCAATGAAGTGCAGCCATACATTATTTAGGTAATGAAATGATAAAGAGATGATATTTTATATCCAAGAGGTCAACGTTACTGGGTGAACATAATATTCTGTCAGAATATTTTTCTGTCCATTATTTAACCTCACAACTCAAACAGAAGGGGAGATCTTGACCCTATTTTACATTTGTTCAGATACTGAGTTGGTGACACTAATTTTGGGTGTTCACCTTCAAACTGTGGTGATTGTTTAGGTCTTCCTTGCTGTCTGATTGAAGATGTGTGAAGCATCCAGGTTTCTGATTTTTTTTTTTTGTGTGTGTAATTATTATTAGCATTGTTGCTGCAACATCCATATTTGAAGCAACGTCTATTGTCATGCATACAACTTTATGAAATATCAGAATCCGTCTTCACGACATATATTAAATGAGTCTGGATAGGAAACTGTAACTTGGCTGGTTGATAGATGCAAATAACTGCAGGACAGTAATTTTAGTTTATCTTTAAAATTATGCATAGATATTCCTTCAGTTTTCCTGTGTGAAAAGAAAGCAACTTGGATTATTGGATGATAAAACAGCCATATTTACATAGATGATGACCTCACAATTCACCTTACACTACAATAGAATAGTGTAAAGTGTAAAATAGTGTAAAATACCTACCTAAAAAAAATTAAAAAAATTTCCCCTCGGGGATTAATAAAGTAAATACCTACCTACCTACCTACCTAAAGATCGTCTGGCATATTATTGACAGTCTCCTTCAGATTTAAAGGTATGGCAAGGTCACCTCAGAACGGGTTTCTACCAACTTCAACTTCACCAAAGCCTCCAGCCCTGTCTGTACAGTGCGCTACAAGGCACAGCGTCAGACTCAAAAGAACAACGAAGCTTTTTACAAAACATTTGCAGTTTATGTAATGTGCGGTTGCACCAGAAAACATACCAGCGGTACAACCCCCCCCCCCCCCTCCCCTCCCCGCCCTCCCACCGCTCCTCTTTTAACAAGGCAGCTTGGTATAAAACTTGATTTAGTCGACCCCGAAGCAAGAGAATACAACACTATTTCCTCTTTGTTTAAGGGCAATCGATTTACCAGTGAGGTATTTTTATAGCATTAAAGAAAAGGCTGAATTTAGATATGACCACACCCAGTCAGAGGTTTTGCGATTTAAAAAAAAAAAAAAAAAAAAAAAAAAATCGGGGCAGTCCCAAATGTTCCTGTGTGCATTACTGGTCACTGTGGGGCACTAAACATTAGATCAAGTTATTCGGTGCCATTCGGTACCTTAATAACACTTCTTGTTACATCTTTATTGCTTGTTTTTAAGCAGTTTCAGACACTTGATGAAATGTAAAATTGATCAAACTGGCAGCTAAACAGTCCCATCAAGTCAGGTTTGAATTAGTGTATTAGACCACTGCGTCTTTATCTGTTTCTTTATAACGGGTAGCTACACACTCCCAGCACCCCCATACGTTAACATATCCATTGACTCGCATACATTTAAAACAAAATCCTTCATAGTTCTATTTTAATTGAGCCAGCTAACCCTGAAATTATCTTTACTCCCGGTGGCTCTGCTGTGCTCATTAGCTTGTAGCTTTTACAGGCCCCAAATAGCACTTACGAGGAGCCAGCTGCCAAAACATGCAGCTTGCTTTACACTATCTGGGAATCTCAGTGAAGTCAGCAGCGTGCCATCTGGAGTTCGAGTGAGGTTAGACTGGAACATAATTAGATAATATGTGATAGAGACCTAGCAGCCATGATAAACTGCTCAGTGAAAACACTGTTTGAGTGACATTTATTTATTTGGCCCTGATCTTGTAATTTGTAATGAATTCAAGCCAACGTTTCTCTCGTGTGTTTGTGCTGATGACGGCTTTGTTTTCATTAAGCAGCCTTCGTCTTTAATTTGATGGCCCGAAACTGTTGATTATCACCTCTTTGATTAAAATAACGGAATTAAACATATTGATTGTTTAAAAATAAAAGCTCTACTGCTATAAATGAAAATAAACAAAATACTCCGCACATGTTTGTTCTCTCACCTGTCTGTAAAACATTCTGCAGTGCAAGAGTTTCCTGCTGAAATTCCTGCAGTCTCTATTATCATATTAGGTTTGGCTATTATGACAGTATAGCTCATAAAAGGATTAAGAAACATTTCAGTAACATGTTCAATTTTCTTGTTGAATAAAATTATTGTGAAGATGCCTTTTGAAAACCACTGCAGCCTCTTGTCAAATTGCGTATACCTGTTTGATGATCCATGATGGGTACTGATTTATGAATGCCTGTTTATATGTTATTTTTTCTTTCAGACTGTGAGCCTGAAGAGGTGGATGACTGGTCCCCAGAAGCAAGCTCCTCTCCATGTTCATTCTGCAACATTTCCCCAGACAAACTCAATGTAAGAACCATCCTCATAATCCACAAATAGTGGTTGTATTTTGCCCTGCAACCACCCAGTTCTATTTTAAGATACTGACTTTTATAGTATGTCATACACTCATAAGAAAAACAGATGAATAAAGTACCATTTTTCGTTTTTTTTTCATGTAGGATCCAGTACCTGCAGCCACGTCGCCCCTCTCCTCCCCCTCTGATTACTCTCCTTGTCAGGCACCGACCACCTCCGAGAGCAGCCAATCAGCACAAAGGTTCCTCCAAGCTGTGTTTCACAAAAAAGGTGAGTCAGGTGTGTCTCTGCTTGTGAACCAATGATATTCTAAACCTACTGCCATAGGCGCATGGCTGTCAGCCTTCTACTTGTAATTATTCAGTTACTCTCCGGATAGAATAATTAGCAGCAGCAATAACAATACTCCAATTCAGTGTTATTAAAAAGCAGCACTGTCTGCTTTCATTTGTCTGCCTTGGTAAATAGATTTTCTTGGGGGTAAGGGGGCAGATTCAATTTTTTTCACAAAGCAGAATATTTGCTACACAGTTGGTTTCCATTTTACGCACTAAGGTTTGAAATATCCTCTGATTTTGCTGTTGCAACACCAGTACAGTGGAGGTGAATTAAATTTCATTTGTGATAAAGATTAAACTTGATACGTCTCTCCACGACCCATGTCCTGGCTCCTCCGAATATTGCTGACCTTGTTGTTATTTGTTAACAGTTTATTATAGGTAAATGTCTTGCGAATGACTGATTATCTATCAGCACAAGCTTTCCTAGTCTGTAAGGAGTCCTTTAATTTACCATCAAACTATTTCCGAGGTTGAGATGAGTTCTGAATCTGAAGGTGACTCAGTGACTCAGTATAGTAAGATGTCTTCTGTTTTCCATAGAAACCCATCCTTGTAGTTTACAAAGTTGGGAGTAGGAGTGGATGGTATGGATGAAATCCTTCATAATGTTATATGTAGTTTTATATCTCAATATTGATAAATATTGTTATATAATAATATGATTTTTTTTTTTTCATAGCCATGAGAAATTGTAAAGGTGCAAAAACCATAGAGGAATACCAAATAAAGTGCACCATCAACTAAATGACCCAACTGACCACAGTGACCTGCCACAGTTACCATGGTATAAACATCTTATCAAAATATTTCTCTGCTAGTATTAATACTTCACTTTCTCATGTATTTATCAATAGGAGTTCCTTGTAATTTAGGATGTTTTTGAAACACTTATCACTTTCGCTGCTAATGGGGTGGGACCAGGAGAGATGTTTGTCACAGTGGAGCTCTTCTTCAGTGATCAAAAATACCGTCTCTCATTTCTTATCCTCGTCATCATTGGCAAGATGGCGCGGTGGATGGCAGCCTCGGTAAATCGCTCTCTCCTGCTTTTTGCGATTTTGTTTATTTGCGTGGTTTTCTGTTGTCTCATACACCAGGGAGGAACTCTTAAAGTTCCAGCTATCCTCTGGTAAAACCTTTTCTCCAGTTTTCACCGAACCAGAAAGATTTACGGAGGTATTAGTCGGAGGAGCAGCAGCTCTCTGTAGGATTTGCCGGACACCGTGAGAAGTGAGCTGGAGCGCTCGTTAGACTGAGACAGCCATCCATACATCTGGCGAATGTCCGTTCTCTGGCCGACAAGATGGACACTGCTGCTTCTTAACAGTAAGAATCCGGACTTCTACAGATCTGCCGCCCTGTGCTTCACTGAACCTTGGCGTGCTGAGCACATCCCGGATACGCTTCACCTGTCGGCATTCCACCTCCACCGAGCGGACCGCGTAGCAAAGCTATGGAATCTGTTTTTATACAAACAAAGGTTGGTGTACAGAAGTCACGGTGTTACAGAAATCATCAGTCCTCACTTAGAGACCCTGTTCATGAACTGTAAACCTTTTTACTCGCCGTGGGAGTTCTCCTCGTTTATTCTGGTCGGCGTTTACATCCCTCCGGAGGCCAACATGGAGAAAAATCCATCCAGACTCCCTGCTCATCCAGCATGTGTCAGCGCTTTCAAAAACAGAAGATCAGGAAAGCACCAGGGCCAGTCGGTGTGTCTCCGTCCTGTCTGAAAGCCTGCGCTGACCAGCTGGCCTCCATCTTCATGCAGATCTTCAACAAATCCCTGGAGCTATGTGAAGTTCCCTCCTGCTTCAAACGCTCCACAATCATCACGGTTCCCAAAAAACTCCATCACAGGACTAAATGACTACAGACCCGTCGCCCTGACGTCTGTAGTCATGAAGTCCTTTGAAAGACTGGTGTTGTCCCACATGGGCAGGCCCCCTGCTGGACCCCTGCAGTTTGCCTACCGGGCAAACGGGTCGGTGGATGATGCAGTCAACATGGGAATGCACTACATCCTGCAACACCTCGACTCCCCAGGGACATACGCACGGATGATGTTTGTGGACTTCAGCTCGGCGTTCAACACCATCATCCCGGAAACCAAACTCCCCCTCCACACCAAACTTACCCAGCTCACAGCGTCAGCTTCCATCTGTCAGTGGATCTCAAACTTGTTGAGTGACAGGACGCAGCAGGTGAGGCTGGGAAACATCCCATGCAGCACCCGGACAATCAGCCCTGGCACCCCCCAGGGGTGTGTGCTCGCCCCTCTGCTCTTCTCCCTCTACACCAACGATTGCACCTCAGGAGACTCGTCTGTGAAACTTCTGAAATTTGTAGAGAACACAACGGTCATCGGCCTCATCTGGGACGGTGATGAGTCTGAATACAGACGGGAAATTGAACAGCTGGTTTTCTGGTTCAGTCAGAACAACCTGGAGCTAAACCCGCTCAACACTGTGGAGATGACAGTGGACTTCAGGAGGAGCCCCCCAACACTGCCCTCCATCACCATCCTCAACAACACCGTGTCTGCTGTGGAAACCTTCAGGTTTCTGGGATCCAAAATCTTCCAGGACCTTAAGTGGGGGTCCTACATCAACTCCATCATCAAGAAGGCCCAGCAATGGATGTACTTCCTGCGGCAGCTCAAGAAGCTCAACCTGCCCCAGGAGCTGCTGATCCATTTCTACTCAGCGATAATCCAGTCTGTTCTCTGCACTTCTATCACCGTCTGGATTGGATCGGCCACCAAACAGGACAGGAACAGACTACAACGGACAGTCATGACTGCAGAGAAAATCATCGGTGCCGACCTGCCCTCCATTCAGGACTTATACTCATCCAGAGTCGGGAAACGGGCAAGTAGCATCTCTGCAGATCCATCCTACCCTGGACACTGTGTTTCAGCTCCTCCCCTCTGGGAGGCGCTACAGAGCACTGTGCACCAAAACAACCAGAAAGAGAGACAGTTTCTACCCACAGACCATCACTCTGCTAAACAGTTCACATGTTCGATATCATTGGATCTTTTGCACGACACCCAACCGCATCAGCATCATTTGCACAAGGCGCAATTGCACCATTGTTCAGGTGTATGTATGTATATATGTTTTTTAACTGTATATATGTCTATTTATGTTTTATATGTTTTATGTCTGTCTGTTTTTGTTTTTGCACAGAGAGAACAAGTTACAACTAGTCAAATTCCTTGTATGTAATAGCATAGCTGGCCAATAAAGCTGATTCTGATTCTGTAATCATGCTCATCATGTTCCAAGTTGAAACCACTCTTTTTTTTACCTTCTATCTGCATGTGTGTTTTCTTGGTTAGATGTGTCACTGGGCTGCAATACCAACATCCCTTCGGTCGCCCAGGAGCTGATGAAGAAGATGATACATCAGTTTGCCTTGGAGTACATGTCCAAGTGCCTACTCCACGCCAATACAAATGGTGTTACAAGGACCTCTTCGCCCTCATCAGAAACATCAGACGCCCCTCTGGACCTCACAGTGAGCCGAACCCAGGAGGAGAAGGAGAGTGAACCTGAACCAGGTAGGCAAAGCATTAACTACAATAACATGGACATCCCCTGAAGGAACCAAACCACTGTACTCGGACCCTAAACAGTTTGAATTAATTTGCCTTGTAACAGACGCCGTGCTTGACCTCTCCAACCGAAACTCTGCCTGCTCAGCAACTTCATCGTCATCATCTAATCACAAAGCGTCAGGGTAAGAGTTTTTCTTGCATTGCTGCTGGTCTTGTGAATGTTTGAGGATGACTATGATCTATTAGTTAAAACTGGGAGTTCTTCTTAAACACAATAATGGATTTACGTGACCTAAGCATTTTTGTGCACATCCACGATGACTAAAACTTAACTTTGCTTTAGGAAATATTTGTCTTTTACCTAAATAACAAAGTAAACAATCAAAAATATTTTTGTAATCAAAATTCCACTTAGTTCAGCAGTGATTTTCAGATTTATTTATTTATTTTTTGCAAACAAACTTAAAGATGTCTTCATAAATAGCTCTTATCAATCTTATTTTGAATTGGTATAAAAGCTTAACTTAAACATTCACAGTCAGAGCAAATAAAAGTCATAATTCCATTTTATCAAAGGTACCTGAGTGAACTATATTTTGTTGAGTTTTTATTTTTAGTTGATGTGTTGAATTAGTAGTACTGAACACAACTTTATCCCTAAGGATTGGGGCTAAGGATAGCTCAGTAAAGCCGATACCCATTGGTTAAAAAAGGCCTCGACACCCTTAGAGTTCAGTTCTGTTGACCAAAGAAGTTGTATAGCATGACAAAGATTGAGAGGTTAGCATCAATACTGTGTTATATTACTGTCATTTTGTATCAGTGCTGCTTGATGTAAATCAGCTAATTGATGCCTCATTGATATGCATACTCTTTTTTTCTTTTCTTTTTTTTTTGTCAGTGTGTTGAGTCAGGTTATTTAAGTCACTCTGAGGAGCTAGCTTGTGTTTGGTGTTTTGGTTCTATGGGGTTGACTCTTTTATCTCTTGAGCGGTAACGTCACAGCAATGGCCGTATCATAACATTTGTTAACAGCTCAGGATTGTACAATGAGGTGAACATTGCAGTACCTCACAACGATTTTACCTCTTCTTTTTTTTTTTTTTTTTTTTTTTACTGAATCAGTAATGATGAGTTTGATTATTCGACCTTCAAGCATGTAGGACTCTCACTGGATATCACAAAACTACAGGGGTTGTATGTGAGCGCCACAGTAACCCCAGCCATTCACAGACTGTCCCACCTGGACGTGAAGAGGCTTTGCCACACACAAAGAATGTGTGTGTGCAAGACACACACGGCAGCAGTGTGTATGTGTGTGTGTGTGTGTGTGTGTGTGTGTGTGTGTGTGTGTGTGTGTGTGTGTGTGTGAGGGCCCAGAAACAGACTGAGAACATACAGACACGAAACTATCAGTCGCAGTGATGTTACCAACACAAGGCATAAAGGAGTGGACCCCTCGCTCTGCACCCCCCCTCCCCCCCTGTCCCCTATGCCAAAATCAAACCCCCTCCATCACCTCCATCCTGACCCTGCTGTTTGGTCCTCCCATCCCTAGGAGGCAGCGCAGGCAGAAGGAGTACACTGAGAGGAGCTGGGAGCTGTCTGAGGGGTTGCTGTCCAAGGCTTTGAAGGATATTCGTTCAGGGAGGCTGCAGGAGCAGCGGGCTGCGTTGCTTTATGGGATACCTCTTCAAACCCTGAGGCAAGGTCTGGACAGCTGGGCAGAGGGGAGGCTGGGGATGCTGCATCAACTTACACCAGGAAGCAGAGATTTCAGGGATGAAGTGACATCGTACAATGTGATGTCATCGATGTTAGGCGGCGAAGCCCGTCTGGTTCTGCAGAAAGTGGCGGCATGGGCAGAGCAGGCAGAAATTGGAGGAGCTGCCGAGGAAAATGGAGACTTTAGTTTCCCTTCGTCTGCTCTGACCTTTTATCAGCCGAGGAGTCTCCAGAAGACCCTTCCTCACGGTTTTCCCCAGCTCAGGGATGCTCTCCAGTCCCCACCAAGCCCCACTCCCAGTCCTGAGCCACCCACACCTCTGCGTATTCCTCAGGTTCGTTCCATGTCTGACCACAACAGGTCAGTCTCAGCTGAGAATTGCAGCGTGGCGGAAAACCTACATCAACGTACCTCATCGACCGAAGGTACTGCCAGTTCATCGACAGCAGCTGCCAGGCCTTCGTCTCTCTTCAAGCTCAGACCTCCACTCTTGGCACAAGGCTGTCCGGGCAGTGCCAGCCAGTCACCTCATCACCTGGGACTACGTGGATCTTCACTGGATGAGCCAGAAGAGGGGGCGGGTTGCCGGGATAAAGACAAGCAACCCAGAAAGAAACGCGGGAGATACCGCCAGTACGACCACGAATTGTTGGAGGAGGCCATCACTATGGTGATGGCTGGCCGCATGAGTGTGTCCAAGGCCCAGGGGGTTTATGGGGTGCCCCATAGCACACTGGAATACAAAGTCAAAGAGCGTACTGGGACACTGAAGAACCCTCCCAAGAAGAAGTCCGCCAACTTAAGCTCATCAAGTTCCAACTCGTCCGGTTCTGGTACCGCGACCAGTTCCACTAACTCAGGGAGTCTTGCCTCAGCTGCTGACGCGAAAAGGTTCTAGACCACAGAACGCCTCAAACTCCTCAGCACTTGAACACATCACCTCGTACAAGATACACATTTTCTGGAGACACTTGTTTAAACACAACACATGCCTTTACAAACTACACGGATATTAATATTCAGGTCTTTTAACCATGTGTCTGTAATGTGACAGTCATACTTAAAGCTGTGTTTCTCTTGCTTAGTCCTGGGTTTGATTTAAAGCAGCTACAAAGTACAGCATTTTTTTAAAGAAGCAGTTGTGCTCAGGTCAGCTTTTGCTTTCAGGGGCTGCTAAATTCAACAAACTTGTCAGAGCTTCAGTTTTTATCACTACAACAAAAAACAAATCTTGAAAGATACTGCTTTCATTATTATCTGTTTTCTGGTATCAGCGAATCGTATTGATCCAGTTGTGCGTTAGATAATTAATATTATTATAAATAAAGGGCTGCAAATAATTATTTTCATTATCGATTAATCAGTCTAATCAATTAGCTGTTTTTGTCTTTAATATGGGATTAAATGTAAAAAAAAAAAAAAAAAAAAAAACGTTGACCAGTGATTCCCAAAAGCTCAAAGTGCAACCTAAAAAACATTTTGATTAGTCCCGACCAACAGTACCAAACATAAGATATTCCGTTATCATCATGGAGGACCCAGAAATCATTCATATCTAAGAAGCTGGAATCAGAGAAATTTAGCATTTTGATTCATCGATTAGAAAAATGTTGGAAAATGTTTCTCTATCAACGAATCAATTAATCATTGCAGCTCTATTTGTTGTCTTTAGTTTTTGGACGGTAGTGGATTCTATGGCACAGAGGTATGAGCTCTTAAACCAATAAGCCAATCACCCAAAAATGATTCTGCCACTGCTTTGATAATTGATTATTTGTTTGTGTGTTAATTTATGGAATGTTTTGTTATCATCACCAAATATACTCCAGTTCTAGATTCCTAAAAGTGAGACTTTTCTCTGACTTGTGTGATATGGAATATTTTTGGTTTTTGTTCTGCTCTTCAGCATTTTGAACCTGCCCTAACGATCAATTGATCAATCAAGAGAATAATAGTCAATTATGAAAATAATATTGAGTTGCAGCCCTATTTTGTGGACAAATCGGTGCTTGTTTTGGTGTTGTTAGAAGATTTGTAGTATAGTAAAATGATACCAGTATTATCCTGTGAAGGACCTTCAGGACCTTCTGCGCTTGTAGTTTCTCCTCGAGGAGAGAAACTGACATTGATTGTTGTCCAAAAGATTTCCGAGAACCAAGCATGAGAAACACAGTCGTGGACCTCTTCAAGCTAAGAAATGAAGTGTGACTCATGTTTGCTTAGTTGTTAGATTATTAGGTTATTCAGGTTTGATTCAATTCTTAATGCTCCTCGGTAATGGAGCACTGATGATTGTCATTTGCAGCTTTCTATCTCTCTCTGGGTATCTTACCTCGGCTATCCAAGTGACTTAGAGCCATTATAACAAATGAAAAACTCATTACTGTTGTCGGACACCTCTACAAACAGGGAGATTGTACAGTATAAACTGCTGTGGTGGCTACATCTTAATTGAGTTTTGGTGTAAGAGATTAGTTTAGCCATTTTGTGTCCACCTAGTTTCCTTTTATTTTGGTGCGAGCTAGTCTGAACATTGTATTGAGTGTAGTTGGAATGCAAATGTGCAGCATGTTTTAAAATGTGCACTGATAAGCTTGGGAAATGTATGTTATTGTGCACTTGTACTGTTTGTGAAAGATGTTCTTTTATTACAGATATTTACTAATTCTGCTACTGTAGCTGTATTACCGTAAACCTCATACATGACTGCTGCTTAACTTTACTTTGCGGGACCTGTTTTCCTGACACAAAGACGCGTAGCTACGACGAGAACTGTTTTCAGCTAATTATTCAAAGGTGACCTGCGGCGTAGCGCGCGAATCCAAACTAACGGCTGTGCGGATAGGGTTTAATTTTGTATTATTGGTTGATTGTGTCGGCTACTGGAGGTCACAGTAGTTTAAGGTTTTGGTGAAAGTTGCCAGCGTGACTGTCGGCATTGCTTAGTGCAAGGCTTACATGCGACTTTGTCCGCGTCTGGAAAAATGCTAATTGTTGCGTCTCCACTCACGTCTGCCTATTTTCATTAACAGTGCTACTACCAAAGCAGCATTTCAGGGTTACCCACACAAAGCTGCTTCGATTTGTTTTGCTTGTGATGTCGTCTTGCCTGTTTCTCACTCTATCTCTCTCGCGCGCTCTCTCTACTAACCTCTTTGCCACATATACCTCTGAACTTTACCTGCCTATAGCCCAGTGTCAGGTTTCACATGAAGACCTCTGTGTTAGGATACTGAATCTGTTGGGGTACGAGCTCTTATTAACTTAGGAAAACTTACAAGCTCTTTATCGCTCACCTAAGTGTAAATCTATCGCCCTCGACGCTTAAACTTCTGCAGGGAGATTAATGTACGGTCAGCCATTTGGTGGAGTGTAAAAGAATTTAGAAAAACGGTTGAAATTCTGCCCTGGGGCATTTACAGTAGATCTGCCATGTTCTCAGCAGGTTATCTTTGTGTATGCTATTTTGAAGGTAATTGTGACGTTATTAAGTGTTATTTATTTATTTATTTTTAAGCATCTTTTCTTTTTTTTGTCGTAATATTACGTGGCAGATTTCAACCTTTTTAACTTTGGCAACCATCCAAATGGTGACGTCTCCGCTCCTGAATGTCTCCGCTCGTAACGGTACACAGTGCCTGTGTCTGGGGCTACAGTTTAGTGCAGCATGATATCTCTACTCTGGGAGTTATCTGCTATTTCTAACAAAGGGCCAGTCTGTAAACAAGCCCAAACACCTCTTGAGAAAAAGAGAATTGTCATTGTGGAATCGTATTGCAGTATATTCTGGGAACACACCTGGGCTTTGAGATTAAGGCATTTTTTGTTGTTGTTGTTTTTATTTTATTTTTGGACTGACCTGCTGGCAAATCTTCAAAGCATCTTGATATAAATCTGCTATTTATGCATAAGTCAATTATTGCACTATGATTTCCAAGAAGCATTTTTATTGTAGGAATCTGTTTTGTGTTGTTACTGCATACTTATTCATTGATTGTGCTTCAGAATTGTGATTTTACTAGTTTGATTGTAGTAGTTCTTGATTTGTAATGGAGCACTTTGATGCAATGTGATATATGTATCGCTACAACTGCATGAACGCTTTTAATGTTTGCTTATAATTTATTTAGTCCAGAAATGGCACTCCTGATAATTGTGGTTGTTTAGTGCTTATGTTACTATGAAATTATTTAAGTGATTTAAAAACTAATTTTAATATCATAACAAACAAACTCAACAATAACACTACAGAATGTAACACTCTTGCATCCAGCCTAGTTGAACCTTGACAAGGTTTGGACGCATACAGCTGGGGAGTGTCCATTATCAAAGAAATGTTACTGTTATTAAATCAATGACTTGATTTTGTAGTGAAAGATTTCACTCACAGGACCTTAATTAACTCTTGAATCCTTTGAACATTAAATGTTTTTTTGAGCTGTTAGTTTGTTGGCAAAAGTGCTGTTGAAAAAAAAAAACAAAAAAAAAAAACATTTTAGTCTGAGCGTTTCAACAATCGTTCCTTCTGCTTTTAGCGGAGTGTTATAATTTGCCTTCAGCAGCATATCAATAAAACAGTTCTCTAATCTAATTAGTTGCTTGTCGTAATTTTACACAACGGTTTGCTTCAGGGTATTTGAACAGTTGACTTTTGTTTGAGTGTTTTTCAGGAATTGATCAGTCATGCTGGTTTGATCAGATTTAACATTGACAATCCTGATTAGTAAAAGGCCTTCAATTTGCTCTGACGACCCCAAAACTCTCCGGCAAAAGGCCACTTTTTAACACGTGTTTTTTTTATTTTGTCATAAACAGACTATACTTATGGAGAACTTTATCATATCTGTACACAACTACTCGTGTGGATATTTTTATCTTATGTCTATTTTAAAGAATAACCCTGCTCCTGCTCGTAAATGCAGCCGACGCAATGGGCTGCAGCTACCGCATGCTACATAACATCTGTAACACAGCAATATGAAAAAAAAAAAAAAAAAAAAAGCACATGGATGAAGTGGAAATCAAATACCAGGCAGTAAAAATGATAAGCCTAACACGATAAAAAGTTAATTGTATTGTTGTTGAAAACACGGTCAAGACTTTGTTCTGGTTGTATGAGTGCTTGTCTGTTGTTGATCATTTGAAACTGGGTTCAGCCAAGAGTAAAACCTCCTAACTCCAGTTTTCACCTTTTTGCCTCCAGCTCCCTGCTGCCGCCATTCACAGAAGAACGGGGAAATCTGGGACAGCGGGGGTCGAAGTTTCCGTCTGCGTTGGAAGCAGTTCTCGGTTCTCTCTGCCCACCACACCGATCCTTGCTCTACCAGATCCTGAAGCTGGCACACCAGGAAAAACTGCTGCCGTTCCTTAATAGCAGACCTATGGGTCAGACTGAATCTCACTGCTGTCCCTGTGGTATAAACCCACAGGGTAACGTTACTCCTCATTCAGTCCCATTTAGTGAATGTAAAGCCCAGGACTGCGGCGTGTTCTACCCTTTAACTGATTGTGATCATCAGAGTCATGACAGTGCAGTGTATCATCCAGGAGACTCCGGGTCTAGCTGTAGCATCCATCACTACCCTTTCAAAGACTGTAACAGTGAAGGTCAGCGGGGCTGCGGCTGCGGCGGTGTGCAGAGGTGCAGGATGGAAACCTACACTGTTCGGTGCTCTCAGAAGCTGCACTGCAGTTCCTGCCGAAGCCTGACCGCGGGTCGCATTAACAACTTGGTGTGTTCGTGTGCATCCTCTCCTCCGTTATCCCCGCCCCCTTCGCTGTGCACTTCCTCCTCCAGTTTATGCCCTTCCTCACAAATATGTTATAACCAACACAACTCCTCCTCCTGTCCCTCTAATCTAAACTTCATTTGTCTGACACAAGTCAGGGATACAAAAGAAAGAGGGGTTGGGGATGGGGATCCTCCTTGTCCTGTCCTGAACAGAGAGCAGAGCCCCTCTCCTCCCCCTCTTTCTCCTATCCCCTCGGACATCAGCAAGAAAACGGATGAAAAACCGCCCTCCCTCCTTCATCATGGACAGGAGGAGGAGGAAGAAGAGACTGACCTCACAGTTAAAAATAGTCATCTAGGTGCAACCCACTGGGAAACAGATGTCAATACAGCTGTGGAGGATGAGCTACAATTAAAGACGGCAGGAAGTCGTCAGGCCGAACAGAACCCAAGTGGGATTTTTCTGCAAGATGTTATGAATCGCTTCAGTGAGAAACTAGAGACAATCAGGCCTCTAGACAAGGACCCAACTCTGGTTTCTACTGCCATCTATGTTTCTGAGAAGGAGCAGCTGCAGACCCCCTCAACCAGTCAGAACCAGCAGTTTCATGCTGATGCCCATCTGACTGAAATCATCACCACGGTGCTTCACACAGGCAGTGCTAGTGACTACAACCTAAGTGAGCTGTTCAATCGCCATGACAACAGAGGGCCCACGTCACCTAACACCCGTTCCCGTCGTCGTCAGGAAGTTCTCACTGCTATAGCAACACCTGCTGGTGATGCTTCAACCAGACGGCATACTTTACAAATTAAACGGGAATTTGCAATGCTCGATCAGTCGCGCACGAGAAAAAAGGTGCTGCCAGCAAAGAAGGCAAGACTGAAAGAAGAAAATGTTACTGTAACTACATCATGCACTTCACCAGACCCAAACCAAGTCAAAGAGGTGTCAAAAAGAGAAACTGAAGTAGGCGTTGAACCTGTACAGAATCACAGAGTTAGGGAGGGACCACTGAACTTGCTTTCTCCAGAAAGTGATGGGAATGGAGTAAAAGACGAGATACAGGCAGTTATAATAACGGAAGAAGTTCAGATCATCAAAGCAGAAGAGAAAGAAAGAGAAATATCCAGTGAGGAAACAGATCGTACTTTGTCGGGTATTCAAATATGCACCCCTGAACTAGAGAGCAAGTATATCAAACCGGGCTCAGAAGACGATGATGTACGAAAACAGGGGACTACAGTGACTGCAAACTCAGGAAAACCGTGCGCTGGGCCCTGTGAAGAAGATGGGATGTGTCCCAGCGCTGAAAGTGATGGGAACCATGAAGAACCCCCATTAGGTCAAAGCTCTGACACTGACAACGTACAGGATGAAGGTAAAGATTTTTATTGTCCCGTTACAGATAGACAGAAATGTCAATCAGACGACTCCAAGGAGGCAAGAAGATCCAGGAGAAACATAGTCCCTCCACAGCGGTTCTCCTCCTACGTCACAGAGCCCAGGAAGATGTTCTTTGTTGCATGTTTCACTGGAAGCATCTTTAACAATGGAGCACAAAAGGACAAGGTTTTGACATCTAGCACCTCGAATGCCTTATCCAAAGATGCAGATGCTGAGGACACCCACCTTGAACACGCAGAGCAACTTGCCTTTGAGTCAAGACAAAGTGAACAATGTGGGCCATCTTTCGCGGAGTCAGAAGACCAATGCCAGGTCTCTGCACAAACTGTGGCTGCGAGAGAGAACAGTCCTAAAAAACACCGCTCGGACAGTAAGACGGATGACAGCGACCGTGACGCAACACCTCTTGGAAGGCTACGATCATCACCAAGAAGAGTGCAGGTGTCAGAGGTGCCTGAAGGCTCATCAAATACAGATGTCACCACCAAGTCTGCTACCTGTGTTAAGAGCCCTCCCATCTGCCAATTCCAGTACACTAGTCCAATCAAGCTCATGTTCGTGTCAACAGTAAAAGATAAGGAAGGAATCAAATATAGTCTGAAATCAGCCGGCTCTGGTTCTGGTACACAAGCAGAAGAACCCTTTGACCCCTGCGTAGAGTCTTCATGGTCAGGAACACCTCAGAAGCACAAAAGCCAGAGCAACGAGTCTGTAGCATCACCAGGAAAATCTATTTTTTCACCACTAAAATCTGCTACCTCACGCACAAGATCTTCTTGTTCACCAACCAAGACACCATCTTCACCAGTCAAGTCTGCTTCTTCACCAAAGTCTGCCTCTTCACCAAGGTCAGCCTCCTCGTCACCTAAAAATGGTTCCAGAAGATCCAGCGAAAGTACTCCAACTAAGCGTGTAGCTGGACCCGAGAGCCAGGGATCACCAGGTAACTTGCCATTTCTCCATGAAACCACTCCTACAAAAAGGCGTCCAGGCCGGCCAAAGAAGCTGGGACCACAGCTGGAGCAAAAAGCCAAGAGGCCAATTGGTCGACCACGTAAGCAGAAGGCTGTGGAGTCCGCGACGGTGGCAAAAACAGAAGCTGGGAAATGTCTTCAAGCATCTGATACGGAGGAGAATGTAAACAAGAACCTCAAAATAACAGTGGTGTATGGTCGTTCTAGAAGAAACAAACGAATGGTGTCGGAGGGCTTTGACCAGCTACAAACAGAATTCCATGATGCTTGTCAAGCAGTAGGTCTTAAAAGAGACTTGGGCATTTTGCTGCACAAATCTCAGACCAGCACGGGTAGTATCAAAACAGCCTCAGAGGAGTTGCATTTTGTCAACCCTGCAAAAGAGCCCGCCCCTCAGTCCAGCAGTAACATCAAATGTCAGCAGAAGGATGATTCTGTCCCCTCAAGGAAACCAGGTAGACCTGCAAAAGTAAAAATCTCTGGAATTTCAGTTACTGTAACTACAGTGTCCCCTCGGCAACGCAAAATTCAGTTAAATAAAGATACCCGGCGGTCACCCGAAAGACTGGGTCATAAGAAAGCACTTCTACCAGAATTTAAATCTGCCAAAGAGCCCTGGACAATCAGCCACCAGTCACCAGGCAAAAAGAGTCAACTAAAGGATGGAAGTAAAGACAAACTTCCGAATCAGCCTGTAGCAGTGCGACACTCAGTGAGAGTGCGAAAACCCTCAATTCACTTGTTGCATGCTGTTGCCACCTCCACTTTTAGATCATACAGCCGAAGTAATGCTCTGCTGCGACGCTCTAAACAGCTTCTGCTAACCAAGGCCAGCAATGAAAGGAGACTGGAGGAGAAACAGAGTAGTGTGGAAACATCAGGGGAGAAAAGACAGCCTTGCGGACCAGAGAGGAAGAGCGTCACTCAGCACCTGAGCCGATTGGCAGGGGTATCTGTAGATTCAATCTTTTCCCCAAAAGAGACGCTAAAGTGGTGGGCAGCGTCAGCTCAGGAAAAGACAATGAACCAGGAGCTTTCCCAGCGAATACGAGCAATCTCCGACACCTGGGTCTCAGACAAGGTGGAAAACATAAAAAAGGGAATTTCCTTCAGTTCAAAACGAAGCACTAAAGGCAACAGCTCAGTTACCAGGAAGTCAAAACAGCCCTCGGTGGTCCGATCGCTGTTTGACTGTTCACCTAACAAACCGAGGTCCTGCAGCATGCAGCAGATCTGCTCCTGGTTCATGCAGACGACCGAGACACAGTCTCTGGCTATCACCAAGAAGACGAGCTCCCGTAATCCTTACGAACTTGTGCACATCCCACGTTCTGTCAATAAAACGAGTGTTTGCTACAGTCCTCAGGCAGAGCGACTCCGCAAACACATCAAGAAATTTGCCAAAACTGTGCCAAAAAGTCCTTTGCAACATCAGCAGGCTCAGAGACGGTTGAGGAAGAGGAATAAGGAACCTCTATCAACACACAAAATTAGGCGACAGCTTTTTACCCCCAGCTTTACAATGTGGAAGCTCGATCGAGGAGTTCAGTGGTGTCGAAGCAGAGCGTTGGGTAAATACCAGGCCACTCTGTTTAGAGCGAGGACGAGGTTCTTTATCCGGAAAGAAAGGGACACGTGGCGAAAAAGGCAGAGAAACAAGAAAAATATTACGGTAGCAACAAGTTGCTCAAATGGACACGAAGCAACTGGACTACATTCAAAATGCAAAGCATTACGCAGATCGTCAAACGATGCATTCTCAGACTGTTTGGAGAACCGTTCTGCCACTCAGGAGCCTGTGGATTTACACAAAGAGCAGAACCTCTGCTCTAAAGCCTGGAGTCATGAGACCCTGAAGAAGTGCAGTGTGTTACTGAAGAAGATCAGCAAATCAGCTGAGGGTGGGAGGGTGGGCTTGGTGAGTGGGGACTCCTTTACTGTAAAACTGGATTATGGGTCACCTCCTGCTTGCCTCTTTGCGGAAAGGAAGAGGGATCTGGTAGGAGTTGTTAAAGCTGTGAAAACTGAAAGAAAAAGGAGTATAAATAGGAGGAATGCCTCCGGAGAGCTGGCAGCTTCTGCACCCAAATCAGTCCAGGGGCAGGATGCGGTGCCAGTTGGAAGGCAGATAGGCAAATACAAAAGTCCCGGGGTTGTGTCTACTGAACCACCACAACCACCACCAGCGAAAATCATGAGACAATCTCGAATGAGGGGCCTAACTGGGCCGAGATGGCAAGACTATGTATTCGGTAAGTACCTTGCTTCTTGTATTAAAATTCACTCGAGACGCTGACTCTGATCTGATCGCCACGAAATGAATCTGTGCTTTCTCTCCTTCTCTGACAGAAAACTAAATGAAGCATGAGGCCTCCTCTTCCTGGGAAAGGGACTGTGGTTTTACGTGGTGCCTTTGGACTTTGAGCTGACCACGTGGACTGACCATCCCACTATGGTTCAGTCTTACACTCAGCAATTATGTAGTAGTCTAACTTAAAAGCTTGATGTTGCACTATTTTTATCCATGGATACGTATGTCTTTTTTTTTTTTTTTTTTTTTTTTTTTTTTCCTTTTGGTCAACTTGCCTTTCTCTTTTTGAACATGTATAGTAGAACAAATCATTACATCAAAGAGTTTTAGTGGGATAAGTACTTGTCGATGAGCCCTGTCAGAATAGCCGTGTTGGAAGGGAAAGGCAAAGCTTGACCGTGTTAAACCAGTGCTGTCTCCCCGAAAACATACCTCATTGTCAAGGCCAACTTGGACATCTTCCTTTACTGTAACTTTTAACGTTAAACCAGTAACAATTTTTATACTTAGTCATAGACTCCAGCTCTAAAATCCCCAAAGCTTTTTAAAGAATTTGTAGCGACTCATACTTTGGCACTGTTTAAATTACATTTTTTTATTTAATAATTTTAGGTTTGGTAAAACTATATTGGATTTTAAAACTATTCTTTCAATCCGAGCCTTGTTTGCATTCTTTTTTGATGCTTCACTGTTGTTGTGTAGTCGGCAAAAACATGCTTTTCATGAAGGAATCTTTTGGATCAACTAAGCCCCATCTTCACTGTAATTGATATCTGTGTATGGGCCCCGAGTATACAATTGTGCAGTCAGCTACAGTAATTAACCCTCAGCCTGTACAAAAACCAAATATTTCATTTCATTTTTTTCTTTTAAAGTATTTCTAAGCATTTGTGAATTTTAGTCCCAGACTGCAATTATCAGAAACATGCATGTTCAAAATGGCTACACATTCAGTCCCAACTCCCCACAAAACCCAGAGGTGTATGAGAAGTGAAGAAAATGGCATTATGCATTCGTAGAACATAGATTCTGATTAATTTCTTGGTTTGTGGGATCCGTTGTCTTTGTGAGTGTTTTTTTTGTTTTCACCCAAAGCGCATACTGTCTGTCGGTGTCAGATCTACTTCTTGCACTATTCCATTTGAGATTATTAATCCCACTACATAGATTCCTCCTCCCATATTTTGCACACCCCACATCCCACTACTAAACCCCTACTGTAAATCTAGAGAATATGTTTGGTGCAATACAAACCCAGAGGATTTATCAGTATGTAGTACTTATTTTATTGCTGACAGACGTTTGGATGTACACAAGTACCAATAGCCTGTGATGTTACTTCAGTTGTTTCCATAGCCATCTAATGTGAGTTTAAAGGATACTTCTATACAAACTGTTTTCCCCACCTGCTTCCCCTCTCTATGAAGCAGAGGAATCACATACTTATAATAGCATTAAATTGTATTTATCATAAACGTACAAACATTATTTACTGCTTAAATGCAGGTGGGAGGTGTAATGCCGTTTCCCTGGAGTTCTGTTTTTTTGTTTTGTTTTCCTCAAGGTGCAGCAAGAGACGCCTACCTCCACTGGGGCTCAGCTAGGCCTACTGCTCTTTTGCTTTTCAGCTGTGTGATAGACGAGGCCAGCGAGTTGATCGATAAACGCAAATCTTGGATCAATATCTTCTGTTTAGAGGGCAGGTAGATCCAAGATGTCTGGCTGTAGGTCAAAACTTAACCCTGTAGTGTGTATTGTGCCTGACCCTTGTCATGTATGTCACTATGGTTGCCATTTCAACACGAGGGAGGTGGGAAGGCTCAGTCTTGTGATTTGAAAAAAAAAAAAAAAAAAAAAAAACATCAGCCCTTTTGTTTGTTGAAGAACCTGGTGCTAAACATCTGTTGTATATTTTCTTGGTCATCTGTTTTTATACTGTCCACTACAGATGCAACAAACAGGTGTCTGTGACTGGAACAATAAAGAGTCTTTTGAAATAACCACTGAGCAGTATGTTTTATAGTTGACAGGAAAATGTGCCGAGTTTGTAAGAAATAAAGAGGAAACGGCTAAGTGTGAACCTCTATGGTTCATAGTCAGCATTTCAGCCAGTAGTGCGCTTCCCCTTGTGATCACTTTAAACCAGAGATCCCCCCCCCCCCCCAATATGAAGTTTGGCCTAAATCTTGTGTGTTTTGACCCACCACGGCATTTAACAAGCTTGTACTTATTCTCCTTTTTTTAAGCACTGCAATATTCAAACTACCAACTAAAGTTCGTGCAGCTAAACAGCACCACGGCCTAATATGACTTTTACTGCAATGTACACAGTGCTTTTAAGCTTCCGATTAAATTCCTTTGGCCTACCTCTCATCTATGAAAACATGACGGTACTCTCTCCTGCAGCTGATGCTCTTGTGCTGTTAGCGTGTCCTACGTCCCTGACTTCAAGCTGCCAGTCGATGAGATCGAAGCAGTGGCGCACTGATAAGAGAAAATTTAGACGAATTGTCAAGAGAAAAAATATTAATAATAGTATTTTAATTATTCTGAAATTTAGGTCTAGATTTAGTATGTACTTTTTTTTTAATAAAATATATCCAACTTTTTTTTTTTTTATTTCATATAAACATTTATTGTTTGGCATGTAACCCATCTAATCTATAGATAGGCTACAGAGGATTCCCATCCTGGCTCTACATTGGAAACAATTTGAGCGCCTCTGCCTTAAACACTGTAGTACTTATTTTTTTCCATACTTTACAAAAGGTACTTATGTTGATCAACTTGGTCAATCAGTAGTTACATAGCAAGAAGAAATTGGCAATTGATATGTCGGCATCAGCTGAGTGGTTCCCAACCTGCTGATATGACCCTAAAATAGGCACAATTATTCAGCAGATTAGACACGAAGACAACACAATTTTGTTTCACTTTTTATGTGAAATAACGGAATGACCTCATTTGTAACCTGATGAAAAAAAAGTGCTTAGTTGAACAGCTCGGCTTGTGTTGACACTGAACCAAACAAGTTGGAGACCTCTAATCTGGTTCGGTGATAATGAAAAGAAGACAAGCTTTGACATATATTTGACTTTAATGATTAAAATGTCAAAACTGAAAATGTGTGGGAATAAAACTCCAGAGAAAACGTGAATAACATTAAAGGCTTTAAGTCACAAATGTATTAAGCTAAGCGACATTAACTGACGATAGTAATTAAAGAAAAGTAAATGTTTCCACATGACAACGTTTTGATGAATGTTATTACACTGCAGTACTTTAACAGACAAAGCAACAAATATTTGTGACTTTCAGTTTCAGTTTTTGAACTGACTAATGGTGACCTGGTTTTTACGACACATTGGCCTCCTGGTTGATGAGGGTGTTCAGGTCCAGTTTGGTCTTCTCCAGAGCTGCAGTCTTTGCCCTCCGTGATGGACGCACCATAGAAACGGACTCTGGAACATTTTCTCCATCACTGCAGCGAAAACAAAAATGATCACAACAAGATATATAACTATATATATATACATATACATATATATATACATATACACATATATATACATACATATATATACATATACATACATATATATACATATATATATATATATATATATATATATATATATATATGAGAATGTGAAAATGTATTGACAGGATCAAATCATCTTTTATACATGTAGCTACCTAAATAAATGCCATCGTGTTTTCTTTTGTTCTAAAATAAGTCTAAACTCACCTCTCCTCGGACGACTCTGTCCTTCTGCTCAGCTTTCTGCTCCCTTTGGCTGTGCAGACTTTCCTTTGACCTGTGCACACAAACACTCGGGTTACATCCCAGTGCTGAGTCAACTTCTTGACACGGGTAGATGAGAGGAGCTCTAAAAATATAATAGTGCTGTGAACAACTGCAGTTTTGGAGGAGTATACAGGACCTGCATTACCTTTTTTGGCTCTCTTGGCAGATTTTGATGGATCGTCTGTAGCAGCCTCTGCAGAAACATGCCAGACAGATAAGTCATATTTCTGCATTTCCTGTCTTTGCGAGCTGAATTCTTACTCTGACAAACACCGAATAAGATGACGTGAGACATTTTAATCCACTTAGCAGCATTCTGGTAATGAGACATAATCATTTTACAGGAGGAGTTGTCACAAACGCGAAGTGTAAATCTGCTTCGAACAGGCACTGAGATGGGAGCGTTGGTTAAGCAGGACCTCAGGTGCCTTTTTAAAGCTGTTTGTATGTGTACCATCTGCGTTGACATTCAGGGGTTGCAGTGCACTGGCACTGAGGAGCTCAGCCTGTTCTTTGGAGTCCACCAGCTGATAAACCATCTTCTCCAGAGCACGGAGACAGACGCGATCCTTCACCACCTGAAGGAAATGACGGGAAGAGGATTTAAACATGACGTCTCTCAGGAGGCAGAGATACAGATACACCGCGGGGTTTTTTAAGCCAATAAGTGGCGTGGCTCGAGGTATGGCCGTGTCTGCTGTTCAGCTGGTCCTCCACTGGTAGACTGCCATCAATATTTGTACATTCATGGACTCCAGAAGATGAGTCCTCTGTCGCTACCATAAGATTTATATTTGTCATTTGAACTAGACAAGATAGACAGACAGACAGACAGACAGACAGACAGACAGACAGATAGACAGATAGATAGATAGATAGATAGATAGATAGATAGATAGATAGATAGATAGATAGATAGATAGATACTTTATTAAATTTTTTTTGGCTACAGCAGCATTATAGATACAGGTAAAGAAATAAAAATAACAGTAAAAAATATTAAATATGAAAATGCACAATATATACAATAAAATAGATATTTTATTATTAAAAAAAATATTAAATTAAACTAAACAATAGTGCGGAAGTTTTAAGCAAACTAAATGCATGTATAGACGTTCATGTTCCCCGTCTGGATGAAATGTAATTACTTTGGTGATTTCTGAACATCATTATGCCACAGTTAAACATTCCCATCAGCTTCAGCTGTATATTATGATTTGGGCCATGTGTCAAATGCTGGCATGCAAACATATCAAACTGATGTCGTGAACGTCTTGATATGTCATTACACTTAGAATGCTGACAGTTTATGCCCGTCGTTGACACCCTTGCGAATTACAATGCAGGATAAAAGTGATTTTAGGAATCTGGCGTGTGAGCTGGAGGCACAAATCTATGAGCAGTTCCCTTTCTACAGGAATCGCCATGATCCATCACCGCTGGGGTGATAGGGATTCCCAGATGACATAGAACTCGTGGAAGGCATTTTTGCAATAGTTGGAAAAGATGAAATGTTCTGTATAAAACTCTGAAAACGTCCAGTACATTCGCTCCTCTGCTGCTATTCTAAAGACGTAGATTGTATTTTTCTCTTAGCAGCAACACCTGTTGTTCAAGAGGAAGACCACAGCGAGTCAAAACGCACCTCAAACGTGAGTAGAAAAAGGGTGGTGTTGATGTCACACAGTGACCAACGCATTAAGCGTGCTGACAACCCTGCAGTCGCTTCACGGCTTGCGTTTGGTCTGCATGTACCTGTACGAGCTCCTGCAGTAGCGTCTGCAGGTCCTTCCTGACGGTCTCGTCCCTGCTGAGCTCCAGGTGGCTGAGAGTCTTGGCATAGAGACGCACCTCAGGGGCTGTGGGGTCTTTCAGCATCTCACCACACATACGCACTGCCAAGTAGTCATGGACACACACCTCCTGAGGACAGAGACACAGGTGTGTGCGCGCACACACACACACACACACACACACATTGTTATAATATTAAGCCTTTTATTATATAGCAATAGTTATAATGATTCCCAGATAGGTACTTTAACCATGTAATAATGCCCTGCTTGCTCCTACTTGAAGTACAGTATTCAAGTGAACAATTTTCAGACTTTATTAATGTGTATTTCTGGGAAGGAAGCAATATCATTAAAAAAAAAAAAAAAAAAGCTTAGTGAGACAATAAAAACATGTCTACTAATAAACAGAATTTCTCTAAGGACTCGACCCAAATTACCTTCCTGAGGCTTTTTGAGCTCACACGTGTCTCCATGAACGTTTCTTACCTCTGTATTAGTTGAAGGTTTAATAAGTCCACTTGGACGGGTCAGCTCAACAAGCAGTTCCACCACGTTGTTAATATCCACCTCAGCTAGCGGAGAGGTGGCTGGGGCATTCAACAGAGTCCGGACAGTTGGCAGGAAACTCTCCTCCACAACCTCCTGGTGGACCCTAACAGACACAAAGACAAACTGTATATTAGATTAAATTACATAAATAAATCACTTCATCTAAGTACTCATACAAAACATGCAGTTGCAATAAATGACATTGACCACATATCTCAGTGTGTGCATGTGTGACCTGCTCTCGCGGGCGTAGAGCTGGAAGAAGACCCCGAGGCAGTGCCGTAGGCGGGTGTCGTCCTCGGTGACAGGATTGTACCACAGCAGCACCAGACGGGAGAGCATCTTGGCACTGGAGATGCGCCCCGTGTACATAAGTTTGGCCAGGCCTTCCGCTGTCTCCATCCGCAGGTCGGACACCTGGGGATGTTCGACATATACTTCAAGTTTCTTTAAAGACAAAAAAAAACCTAACAAACACATGCTGCAGTTTATTGAATAAATATTTCCACCTCACCTCACTGTCTAGCAAGTCTGAAAGCATCACAAGTATACTCTGCGCGCTGTCCTCTGGTGCGTCTCCCTTTTCCTCGGCCGCCGCCGGCTCGTCCTCCTGCCCGTCTGGCGATGGGGAGGGCGGGGCCATCTGAGTAGCAGCTGTTTCTGAGAGCAGCTGGAAGCCGAACAGCAGCAGCAGGTCGATGATGGCCCGCAGAGCACTGATGCGGATCTTCACCTCGTCCAGCTGGGCAATCTGGAAACGTACACCAAAAACTAATTTTGAACTTACTGTGTTTTATCAGTGAAACAAAATTACAAAAACATGTTTTTCCACTGAGCCCTGTAGCATGTAACTGTTGTAGTTTCTCCTTTATTGGCTACATTTACAGAGAGGCCAAAAACACCTCAGGTCTATGGATTACACTGAGGGTGAGGGAGTTTATTAAATGTAATAAACATTGAAGATTTTTATAATTCTAAAAAGGAAAAAAAAAAAAAAGATTTGAGTGCCACAAATAAAATTACATTCGCCTCCACACGCACACACACGCATTAAAACTGCAGAAGGAGTCTCAACACCTAGAGCTGACACTCTCTGCACATGTATATCCCTACAGGTCATCAACAGGACACCAGTAGTTTCAATGTGAAAGTGTTTTTTCTGGGCTGAGATGACCGCTACACATGTAGCATGTTAATAAATGTACACAAATTAATTTTTGGTATATGGGACACGTGTATGAAATTACCTGTAGCAGCAGGACCATGTGGGTTTTGGACAGCTCCTTACTGTGCAGGGTGCATGTTCCCAGACACACCACGGCCATGTTGCGGACAGCAGGGTGAGCATTTGCGATACTGGGCAGGATCTGAAGGAGATAGAGGAAAATAGTGGCATTAGTCGAGGTTTTATTGCCTTAACGTCTTTTTACACCTCCAGTGCAGCTGGAAAATATGTAAAATAAATTTTTAAAAAATATGAGTGTCAAAGCTGATAATCTACACCGCCACTGACAAAGTGAATAAACACTGAATGCTTTTACACAACCATATACTGGTCTACATGCAATTATTCTGATCATAGCTTCCATTTGTCCCAAATGTCAGGATTAATTTAAAAAAAAGAAAAAAAGAAGACAAACTGCCCTGTTATACATTATACTTTTTTTGTGTGTAATTCCTTAACTTTCAGGTTATGTGGTGCTAAACAGGTATCACGTCTATTCAAGAGGCAGAAGCAAATTACACATTTAGTTGATTTTTTTGAAGTGAAGAGAACTGTGAATGTGCTTTTAATTTTTATTTCATGTAAATCAAAAAGAAATGTTAAGCCCCCGTTCTAAGTCGGCACTCAGTAGCTCTCCTTCTGACAGGTATCACAGCTGGAAATGTTTTTTTTGGGGGTTTTTTTCTGTTCTCGATTTAGGAACGGTAGTCAGTCTTCCTTGCAGATCACTGAACTTCTGAGGTATTTTTAGGCTGTTTTGCACACACAGCATAATGTCCATTCTTCTTTCCATCTGTGCCACTGGCAAACACACAACCCAAAAGCAGAGTATTTCCACCCCGCTGCTTCACAGCTGGCACGTTGTTCTTTTCATCAAATACAGCTCAGTGTTTCTTCTAAACACACCTCTGATGAGTGTGACCAAACAGCTCAATCTCTACTTTTTCCACAGAACATGTTTCCCAAAACAACTCTGGCTCATCTAGATGTTACTTTGCACACTTCAGATGTTGACTTCTGTAACAAGGTTGCAGGTAATTTTGGCTCTTCCATGTAGAGCCTGTTTTTCCATCAACACTGCAGTGGAACCGTTTACATCCACTCCTGCGTCAGATCAACTTTCCTGCAGCTCCTCTGTAGTCAGATGGGATTTTTTTGTTTTGCCTTTCTGCTCAGCAGTCGTGCAGTTTTCTTTAAGTTGTCTTGGTCTTTCAGATCTTGCTTCGACTTTCACAGTTCCTCTTGCATCGCCCTTGTTTGCTTCATTTTCAGATCCAGTTGCTTAGTGGAGCCCATATTTGTTAAATCTTACCAAACTTCGAAGGATCTGACAATTTTTCAGCTCTCAACTGTCATCGGGTGACAAATCCAAATGAGTCCCGATCTGCCTTAAAAGTCGTATCAACTCACTTAAGACCAAACAAGGTAATTAAATTCTGAGATCTTATAAATAGAAGGTCCCTCAACTTGATTGCACATGGCCCAGTTACTGCTGTTTAATTCATTGTTGCTCTGTTTTCAGTTTACAACATTCTTCAAATGTTAATGTACCAAAGAAACATGTGACAGAGGTTCTAAAAAGCTTTACATACTAACAAAAACAACCAGTGTCGTTCTTATGAGATGTCTATCTGTCGTCACATTTTTTTAGTGATGTGTAGAGTGTGGGTTTTTACCAGTGAGGACATTAAGGCACTTATTGTTGGACCAATTCGAGTCTTGATGTTCATCTGCTTCAGCAGCTCAGCACACATTGTTAGACACCGCAAAAGAGTCTCTGGGTCATTCTGGAAAAAAACAATTTACTCAGGATAAATGACTTGAGATGACATGTAAATACAGAGAGGCGGTGCTTCCTGTGACGTGATGTACCTTCTCAGTGTGGACCTCCTTTTCAGTTGGCTGGCTGCCCTCTGCGATCTCCTGGTGGATCTGGTTCCTGCGGTTCTCGAGGTCTGTGATGGAGTCCTTCAGCTCTGCTGCTCGGTTGAACTCCTGGGCCGTGATACAGTCCTCCAGCGTTTGTTTGGCCTCTAAGATTCGCACCTTCACCTCTGCAAGCTGGATGGGAGAAGGGAAGAAAAGAGAGTTGGTTATATAAACAGTAGAGGTCATTCCTTAGCTGAAGTACACTCCAGAGGACTGTTGAGACAGGCAACTGCACCTCCACTAACAGGAAAAACAACAACAGCTGAGGCTCTGGGCCAGGTTACAACCCTCTGGAGGATACTTTGCCTTCACTCACTGAAAAGTGAAGCGATGGGAGAGACCAGGTGCACAGAATGGATGGAAGCTAGACACCTGGGCTACAATTGACTTTCTCAGCAGCTATTTGGCCTCCAACATAGTGTTAAGTGCTTATTGAAAGCAAGAGACTGAGGTGTAAGAGAAGCATGAACGATAACAACTGAGACTGAGCTGACAGAGTCTCTGAGCACACGTGTATGCCAAAATAACCACAGAGGTTAAACAAGGAAAGAAAAATAATGAAGAGAATTGACAAAGAGAGAACTAATGAACCAAGAAACACCAAGCAAAGTTGAGTTCAGTGTACACGATATGCACCTTCCTCCCTTCTACGTAAAATGTGCTTTGTCTCCAAATAAAAACCATCTGCCAGCTGGAGGTAGAGCTGGACGAGCAAATAGAAAAATAGAAACGGACAAGGGGTGAATGTAAACAGAGCACAGAAGAAATGGAGATCAGTGAGAAAGTTAGGAATTCAGAGGAGGATTGGGAAAGAATTAGTCAGTAATCTCAATTTAAGGTATTCGAATGTTAAAACTACTACTTGTTGCTATATAATACAGAGTATACACATTCTTTTTCCAGTAACACAATCATAGTATTCTTCTACTGCCAATGTGCTCGTTCCATCCATCTACAAACAGTAGGACAGTTGGGACTGAATCCAATCCCTTCTGGGTGCTTTCATTTTAGCGGAGCGTTGCCAACCTGGACCTGCTGCCGGCGGCTCTCCTTCTCATCCACCGGCTGACTGGCCTCCGTGATAGGTTCCCTCACATCCGAGATGATTTCTGCCACCTGTGTAATACAAAGCCAGCCCATCTGAACAGCAACCTCAGTAGTCATCATATATAACACCGTGTAAAGAAAATCTGTTAAATTTTATGACACAAAAGACCTTCAGTGTGTGTCCAACTGGAAACATTGATTAATCATTTTAGCTTTTATAATTTCATTTCTGCATAACTTCAGCTGAATTCAGGATGTGCAGTGACGTATGAATTTCGATTGGGTGTGTTGAAAAAGTATGGATAAAATGAACATTGATTTCGCGGAGAAAAAGTTTTCATATTTAAGTGTAAAGCCTAACTTACAGTCTGGATGCGTCTGTGGTCATCAGGGATGAGGGTGAGGAGTTTCTCTGTGAGCAGGAAGACCAGGGAGGACGGCGTCTGTGGATCAGCCAACATCTCCTGCAGCACGGTACGCACACGCTTCCTACAAACACAAACTCAATCAGTCTAAATAAAACACCTCAACATGCTGATTATTAGACTTGGCAAATAGGGCAAAAGATAACAGAAAACAAAACGGTTGATAAACGGACTTTATCAAATGACTCACATTGTGGATTTCGTACCAAATAAAATGAACTCATCAACTTAAAATAACTCATCTGAATCTCGTTTGTTCAAGCCGATAGGAGCAACAACGATCAATTTACTTTCACTGGTCTGGATCTGAAACGTTTAGCCCAGTTATTGATTAGTTGGCAGACAGAAAATTAATCAAGATCTACATATGTTGCTGATGAAATAATCCTCTCAGTCATTCAGCCAACTTTGTCACCAGTTTCCCCAAAGATTTGCCGCTTTTCTTTGTCATGTATGAAAGTAAACTGAATATCTTTGGGATATGGACCGCTGCCTGGAGAAAAATGTACTGAGGATATCAGACTAGGCTGTGGGATGTTGTTAATAGATCCTGTCTATCCATCCCACTCCTTGCCTTCCCAGCTGATTTTTATCTCTGCATCGTCTCTTCCTCCTCTTACCTGCCACCCTCCTCGTTGGTGTCCAGACAACCGATTAGATAGATGAGCTGCTGTGAGATGAACTCTTTGGTCATGACCAGCTCCAGCTGGTTAAAGTCGGCCCTCTGGTCCTCTGACAGCACGGGCACTGCCTTCAGATATCTGCAACGGTTGGAGGCCAGAGTCAAACAGCAGCTAATAATCACATAATTCAGCTACACACTAAATTACAGCGTAAATGAAATTCAGGCTACATTCAGGAGCGGAGACACAGAGGTACAGAATATACAACACTTCCCGAATGCAACACTGAACCATCACTACCTACAAGCAAATACTAAACAAAGCGATGTCAGCTATCAGCTCCCCACCGACTAGCTAGCTAGCTAACCAGCAACTGGTCATCTTTCTCAAATTAATAAACATATTTTATGGGCAAATAAATGTTAAACCTGCAGTGCGGAACTTTTCTCTCCCCCTTCAGCCAGTGTGAGTAATTACAGTCAACATAGTCTTCACCATACACTACTTTGTTGCTACTGTTGCAGCTATAAAATGATGGAGAAATTATTTTGCACTTCACAACCCCCCGAAATGACTCGTTTCACAATCAGAATTTGATCCATTTGGTCGGATGACATTTGGAAAGTCTTGAAGTCCTGCACGATTGAATGATTTTATACTTATTCAAGTTAGCAAAGGACCAAACCAGAAATCCCTGGTAAGCAGATGCTGCCCAGTTTGCATTCATTCAGCCAGCACGGGAATGTCTAACCAGACAAATTAAGAGATTTATCTGGCAGTGTTATGAGCAATCAGCACTGTGAGAACATGTTTGGCTTGAGTGTAACAGATGTTCATTTATATGCAAAAGTCCCGCACTCTAGTTTTAACTGTGCCACTCACCTAAATCAAACATATTTGAAGAGCCTTTCACACAACAGCATCACACACACATTAGGCAGGCGATGAAACAGCACAGGGCTTCATAGGATAGATGATAGCTGAGTCGTAAGACTTCAAAGTCTTGAAGGACTTGGGAAAGTAATGCGTGATTTATGCTGAAGTCATTATAGCTTTGTAAGCATTTTATTCCCATAAGCAGTCTGGGAAACAAAGGACTTTTTAAAGAAAGCATCACTTTACAAGGACTGTGGATGATGGTGCTGTACCCCTAAAAAACAAAACCTGATCTAAGAATAAAACATTAATGGCACACAGATTGAACAAATTCAAAGGTGTTATTGTTTAATGAGAACAGCCCAGTATTTTGTGTGAGCTTCTAAAAATCTAAATTTCAAAGTAGTTACATGGTCTGTTTGGTCCCTGGGGCATGATAAATTGATCACAGCTGTTTTTCAAGTAACTGCCTTTGATCTTGTTCATAAAAACACACCAACTTACAAATGCACTGAGCATCAGCAAAAACTGTTTTACTTGTTTGGCTTGTTCAGTCTTCTGTTATATAAATGTCCCACTTTACTATAACTAGCCATGTTGAGTTTAACATAAGCAGTTAGTTAGCCACACTATTAAAGCAGTTATATGAGCCTTGAGTTAGCCACACAGTTACATACTGAAAGAGCTCCTCTGAGAACACTGCCTTTAGATACCTGGAGTAAAATGTGGTCATTATGGCAACTGTGTTGTTTATAAAAAATAAGATTCATCCCAAAGTTACTAAAACCACATGAACTACTTTATAAATCCTTAATAAATCTGTCAATATTGATCAGTTCCCTGATCCAGACTTTACTCTGCAATAGTGGTTAAATTAATATATAGCTGACAGAGTGAAAACTATAATCCAGTGAAAGTCAGTCTCTTCTCTTACCCACAGAGGTAGTCGGCGTAAGTGGCAGCATCCGTTAACACTTTCTCCAGCATTTCATCACCATCATCTCCTTTACCCTTGATGAACTCACACAGAGCTCTCCAGTAAAGCACGTTTTCACAGGTCAGAGAGTCCACTGGGATCAGCTTCCTGTTCAAAACACAAACACACATATTTAATCTCTAACCTCCGACATGTTATTAATCAGTTACGTGAGCGAGAGGAGGGAGTTACCTGTTGTCCAGCTGGACTGTATTGTGTGGCAGCTCCTCGGTCGGTGTGCTTTTGAAGATTGCTTTTAATGTGTCCAGAGCTGTTTCAGCACAGTTCTCCACATCCAGCCGATGGAGCAGCTCGATGACATTCCCATCCAGCCGCAGCAGCCAGGCCGGCAGCAGACGACTGCAGACCACCTCCCTTACCGCTTCTACGAAACGCACAGCCAGGCAGACGTGTTGATTAAACAGGGCAGAATTTAGAGTTGATCAAAAGAAAATGAATTCACTATTTTTTTTATTATCAGCTAATTGTTTCTCCCTTTTTCTTCCCCAAGCAAAAATGCCGTCATTAATATAAAGTCCAAACTTCTCCAGTGTGAGAATTGGCTGTTCTTTTCTGTTTTATGTCTTTGTAATAAAAAAATATTTGGGTTTTAGATTGTTGGTTGTACTAAACCAGATATTTAAAGTGTCGTGTTGATGGATTTTTTTTTTTAAACATTTCCAATAGACCAAACAATCAGGAAAATAACTGCCAGATAAACTCAGTCAAAATAATTCTTTGTCGTGACTTTGAAGTTTTAGCTTGCTGCAAGTGAACATAATGGAGTGAATAATTTGTACTGTAAAAGTACTGTTTCAAACACACGCACACGCACACACACACACGCACATGCAAATCTCTGTTACCTGAGGTGTCTTTGAGACCCTGCCGTAGCAGAACAACTCTCTGCGCGATGGTAAGAGCTTTAATGTGAACCTTTTCAGCCAGAACCTTAAACCGAAAACAAAGAATTTTAAGAATAACCTGAGTTCACAACCTTTAACAGGTACTCAGTATGTGCGCATACTTAATCAATTGACTGCACATATGATTACCTGGTAGGCTAACTTGCGGACATTCTCTTTGATGTCCCGGGTGCGTCTGAGTACTTTCGGGAGGGTCAGAGGGGACATTGCAATGCAGGACAAAACAGCACGTCGCACCTCAGCATTAGCATCATTATCCAGAATTAATATGTACGCTGAAAAGAGGAGAGAAGTTACGCATTATACAGTTAGAGGGCCAATGACAAGGGGAAACAAACATAAATATCAAACCAAACAATTTATAGACTGTCAGAGGCTGACGATTAAAGAGTTTAAGAATACAAGTTCATGAATCTGGCAGGGACGGAGCCAAAAAAGTGTCTTAACAAAAAAGATAGGAAATATTTGTGTTCATACACATCATTTAAATAATCAGCCTCAAGATTGGTTTCTAATATTTTCTTTGTTTGACATTATGCGGGAGAAAAAACAAACAAACCATTAATGGTGGGACAGTCAGGCTCCTTTGGCTGCTGAAGGCGAGTCATGGCCAAAGCAGCCTGAATTCTCACGTTGGGGAACTTGTCAGTGACGCGAACCAGCATGGCTTGATGGATCCGATCGAAGAGATCATCATCGATCTGGGCATTTTCTGCCATGCTGCCCAGCAACTTGTTGATCAGCTGGCACACTCGGAAACGCACAGCATGGCTATTGGCTTTATGAGACTGAGAAGAGAGGAGGGAAGAAAATTCAATGGTCCAAACAGGTTGTGACGAGAAGAAGAAAAGAGGTACAAGACACAGGATTGGGGAGAAAAAGGGACAACACGGGGACAATGGTGGACATGGATCAAAGTAAAAAGGATATGCAAGACAGAGAAAAGTGTTCAATACCACGGGAAAGTGGAGCAGAAAAAACAGATTTGAAGATACAAGAGAAGAAAGAAGAGAGATAGGAGATGTCAAAAATCTGATTAAAAGGCAGCAGAGACTTTCACATCAGAGCTTCTGTGTTCATCAAATTCAAGAAAATCAGAGCGCTTTTACCATTAATACAGAGAAATGATCGTGGTTAAATTATTTCTTGTTGCAAAAGTTTGTTGCAAATAAACTTCCATCTGTTTGTGAGTCTAATGTTTTTAATCATTTAGCAAACACAGAACAAACAGTGTTTAAAAATAAACTTTTAACTCAAAATGTTAATACCTCCAACAGGAAGTTGAAGATGAAACTCAAAAAAGGATGATCATCGTCAGCTTCTTCTTCCTCATCCTCCTCTGGCTCCTGCTCCTCCTCCTCCTCCTCCTCTGTTTTAGGTGAAGACTGGAAACACGTGGCGAACCTCGCAACAAAGTCAATGACATTTTCCACTGTAGGTTCGCGTTTGTAGACAATCATTGCATACTTCAGGTAGTGGACAAACTCCTCGTGGAACAGCATCTTATCCTCAAGCTGAGGGAGGAGACAGAGGATGTGATTAATAACAAGCGAAACAGGGGAGGCAGACCAGGAGAAACAAGAGTTTATGTTTAAAATAAGTGTAAAAACCACGTAATCTGTTTCAACAATTTTCCTTCACAAAAGAATAGTTCGCCATCGAACCGTCTCAGGTCATCGGGGGCAAAATGCTTTCTGTCCTGATCTCAAAACGAAACACCGAGAAGCAGCTTGCAGTTTCTAAATTCTGCATATTTGGAACAAACCTCCAGAAAACTGGAGGTCTACTACAACTCACAGTTCTGTTAAATTCACATTTGCCTAAAAGATTTCTCTGTTTGCATTTTATTTAGTTACCTGTGTGGCTACATACCAGAAAGGAAATTAACTTTTAAATCTTCCAGCAATAGACAGATAAATGCTCAAATTGACCACTAAATTACCAGCAAATTAGTTTTGTGTCTAAAATCTACAAGCCACTTTCACATTTTACCAGCATGTGGTTGGTTCCTGGTGCTAATTTCCCAACAGTGGTGGAATGTAACTAAATACTATTTCCTCAAGTACTGTACTTAACAAAAAATTTGAGGTATTTGTACTTTACTTGAGTATTTCCACTTAATGCAGGTTTTTACTTGCACTAAATCTCAGAGGCACGTATTGTAGTTTCTACTCCACGACATTTGTCTGACAGCTTTAGTTACTTTCAGATTATAGTTTCCCATTCCCTTCTTGTCCAGTGAGAACCACGTATCTCCAAATTTGGTGCTTTTAAATTAAAAAAATTTTGTTGTTGTTGTTGTTGATAAACTGAAGTATTTGATTTTTCTTTACAAGTTGAGAAAAACCTCCTACGTTTTAAGACAAATAAACTATTACAAAAACCCACTTGGATCTGCTGGAAAATGCAGTTTTTCTGAGCTTGTTGACTTTTAAGATATGTGGTTCTTACAGAACATGAATGATACACACATACGTAGGTCTTATGAAATAGGATGCATTACTGAAGATTAAACTAAAACAATTGTACACAGATTGTACATAAAGTAGTGAAAATAAGCACAACCTAAATGCCAACAGCAGTAAAAAAAAAAAAAAAAAAAAAAAAAATGCAGATGAATGCAACCGTAATACTAATTCAAAAACCTCATATATAAATGTAAAACACTGACAGGGAGCATTTTACTACTTATTGTGTACTTTTACTTGCTTTTCCTTTACGTAGAGCACTTTGACTTTGTTGTCGTCATCACCCACAGCTCACCTTGTTGTAGCGGCTCTTCAGACTTGCCACCAGCTTTGCCTTGTTGTTGTGGCCTTTCTGAGCGCGCTGAAACGCCTCCTTGATGTCTATTTCGTTGTCTGCGGTCATCCTTCCTTCACACAAACCAGATTCAAACACAGGTTGATTCAAACAGCCGCAGTAGTTTTGTAGAGAGTCGGCTTCACCGTCGGCAGCGTGTCTACAGGCTAACACTAACGGCAGCAGCCTGATAGTCCCCAGTGTCTCATTAGCTAACCAAACCACACCTCGAACTCACCGAAAACAAAAAGCGGGGAAAACAACGTCACAAGTTACCGACGGACACTTTATATGTTGGTTTATGCGATTATTAAAGCAGATATCGTATTATACCAAAGTCAACGTATTGTAAGTTTAACAAAATCGTACCTTTTCGTTAATTTTCTTTTCTGCTCGCTAAACTGCCGCTTGTTTTTAAATCCAACTGCCGTGATTCCTCGCGAGAACTGAGATGCGTAGTCTCGCTACGTCGAGGGATTTGAATGCCCTGCGCAATGCCTGGCAGGCGGCTCCATAAGGTTAGGTTAGGTTAGGTTAGGTTAGGTTAGGTTAGGTTAGGTTAGGTTAGGTTAGGTTAGGTTAGGTTAGGTTAGGTAGTTACTTTATTAATCCCCGAGGGGAAACGTTTTCGCTACAGCAGCATACAGGAAGCAATAGATAATAATAGAATAATAGAAAGCAATAAAAATAACAGTAAAATAGCAGTAAAAATATAAAATATAAAATGCACAGTATATACAGTATATACAGTACAGTATATATCTATATATATTATATACAACGTATAAGGCTCAATAAGGTAGGCTACAAAGGGGGCAGCGCTGAAAATATTAATTAGGCGAGTATTTTTGTATTAGATTAATCGTTTTTGTATTTTAAAGAGAAAAAAAAAAATCCCATAAGCGAGCAAGAGGTGTTTTTCTCAGTTTAAATTGTAAAATAAACACCTTTCGTTTTTTGTCTCTTGATCAAACAAATCTCGAAAATATTTTTCTTACATTTTACAGAATATCATTTATTTATTTATTATCATTATTGTATTAGTTTATACTAAGAAATTACAGTGCAAAAAAATGCAGCATTAAAAATAAATCCAATTATTAGAAGGTTAAAAGAGATTATTTGGCTTGTTTACTGACATTCATTAATAGCCTGTATGAATATTTAATATATTGATATTTTAAAAAGACATAATAATAACAGTTTGTTTGCATTACCACCCTGGCATAATTGCCTGTAGTGAAAAATTCTGAATTCTGAGGACACGGGCAACATCAGCTTCACTAGGCCCATATTTACATTTATTTTACAGCAGCCACATTAGTTATTAGGGCCTGAGCACCAAAGGGGCAAAAGCCCTATTGTTATTCGTAAAAGTATTATTCTTTTTATCCTGAAAGTTTAAATGCATTTTTGGAGGCTTTATCATATTCAAAAACTCATGAAAGTTGATAAAAAAAATCTCTCGGCAAAAAATTTCGGATTTTAGTGGAGTTGCGAGTGGGCGTGGACAAATGGCTCGCTAGCGCCCCCTAAACAGATGCCCAGGCGGCTACATTTACTTACATGCACGAGATTCGGTGGACATGTGTATCACACCGAGATGTACAAAAAAAAGTTCCAACACAACATTACGTCAACTCAACAGGAAGTCCGCCATTTTTAATTTAGTTGCCATTTTTGGCAATTCACACCTGTTGTACTTTAACAAACTCCTCCTACAGATTTTGTCAGACCGACTTGAAATTGAGTCTGTGCACTCTTACCATGTTTGGAATTAAAAGTTATCAAAATAATACGTTTTCGGCGATCGGTGTGCCCATGGCGTGGCGGCCAAAAAGTGACCCAAAAGTCATGCTGTACTACAGCATGTCGTCCAAAAAATGACGAGTTCTTTTCTAAGTCATGACAGGGGGGGGGACATACTCCAAACCTTCTAGCTGAGACGCAGCAGCGCTAACCACTTCACCATCTACCTTCCAACAAGTTAGACAGCATTGTGACAAACCTTTGGCTCACTGCAACCTATAACTCCACCGACCATAAATATTCATTTAAATGTGACCAAAATCGCCGCAGACATTCTTTGGAAAGTAGATATACATGTTTTCAACGGGGTCTGCAGTGATATTAAATATCTCCCTGTAATTTGTAGTGTATGCAAAACTTTTTCAATTTCTCCAAACATTTCAACTTCACTAAAAGTTGAATCACCATCAACAGGCCAAGGTGGAATCTGAACCATTAATAGTAACCTTGGTGAAGTAGAATCTTTTACCTGTTGAGTTAACCAGACTGTCGGCTGAGTCGCTGGAAGCTCTGAGTGAACTCCATGAAACATTTTCTCCTGCCGCAACTGGTTCTCCGGCGCCGAAGATAGTCCAGCGATCTACGAGTATGGCTTTTTTTTTTTTCATATTTCAGACGACATGCTGTAGTATGACAGTGGTGCAGTGGTTAGAGCAGTTGCCTCACAGTGAGGAGTAACTGGGTTCGATCGCCACTTGAGGCATATGTCAGTTCAGAAAAAGGGCATACTCCCAAAAATAATTAAAAAGTAATATTTGTATATAGTATAGCCAGGGCGATGCAGCTAAGTTTGATGTTTCGCCATGACAGAGGAAATTGATGTTTAAGGTCAAACGATGCTCCAAACCTCACAAAACTTTGCACATGCGTCAGGCACCAACTTTCATGAATTTTTGAAGATGTGAAAGCCGCTGAAAAAAGTCCTTTTTTTAAAAAGAAGAATAAGTAACGAGATTGAGAAAAAAATTGAAACTGCAAGCGAGAATATGCCGACCCTCGCGTGCTGCACGTCGGGGAGCCGCATATCACTGCTTGCAGTTTTCATTTTGAGTTATTATTATTAATTATTACGTGATTTATCATTCAAAAACATGTAAAGAACCAGGTTATCATATACAGTATGTCTTAATTTCAGGTGAATTGAAAAACACATTATCTCTAATAAACTAATATAGGCCATCACATATGCCATTAGAATTGTAATGTGCAGCCACCGTGTTGGTGTTGTGATGTCCAGGGCCGCAGCTGGCCGGACAGCTGTGGAGGGGACAGCTCACCCGTGGAGAGGACAGGAGCTCGCTCGACCACAGGCGGACGGGACTTCTTACTTTATGGCATCTATTTCTGGAAATCAATTTAATATAAATGGTTCTCTGTCAGGCTATTTGCTTTAGACCTGTGTGCATATGGGTGAGGGATTATCATGAAGGTGTATTTTCATATTAAATATTTATATGCTGTAGAGGGGGAAAAAAAATATTTCCATCAGAACATGCAGCTACTAGGTCAAAAAGATGTGAAAAAATGGCCTCATCCAAAAGCTTTCCAGAGAGATTCACCCCCTTGCGTTAAATCATCAAACTTTCAAGGTAACAAAAATCAACTCGCTCCATTAAACACACAGGGTTACCATTTATCTTAAAGTTTTATGGGCTATGTGTGACACAGACAGAATATTTCTCCCTTCCCCAGGCCTGAGTTTGACCATCTGATTTGTTTGAGCGTGAACCTTAAAAGAACATGCACTGACTCCTGACTTACTTGCACTGACTGACCTCCTGAATTATTATCTTATATTTGTGGCCTCATCTCAAGGCCTCAGCTTCGTACTAACTGGATTATCATTAGATCACACTCAAAGACAAAACTGGTTCTATTCCATATATCTACAATCAAAGGTGGGGGAAAAAAAGCCTTTCAGCTTCCTCTTTGCTGCGACCCTCTGTCTCCCCAATCTCCCTCCAACAACACACACTTTTGGACAGTGTCCCCTGGGAAGACATCCATGGTGTTTGCACTTACTGTGACAGAGTTGTGTAAAAGGTTTCGGAGGAAAAGAATAACAAGCACCCTCTTTGTCCAAACTGTTTTGGAAATTCTATTTTCCAATGTCAGATGACAGAGGTGCCATGTCTGACTTTTTAGTTTCCGAAGCCAACAAACCGGTTTTCATATCCACTTCATGTAATGTCACAGCTGAGAAAGGAACTGAAGATGTCACTTTTCTTTCAAAATCTCATTTTATCACAACTATTTGTGACACTTTATACACGAACTATGTATGACAGAAACTCTCTGAAAAAGTGGACCATTATCTCTGTATTGGAACAATATAATGTGCCTCCTCCCTCTTCACCATAAACAGTGTTTCAATCACAAACAGTGTTTTACACTGTGTCGCCATGCAGATCAGGCATAGACACTTTTGATTTCCAAAGTGGTCTGACCAGACATCTTAAATTCTGACAGACCATAAACCAGTCTTCATTCCTCATGACGTTGTTTGGTTTGTCTGAGTGTGACCTTTTTCGACTTCAAATTTTTGACAGCCTGATGCTTGAATTTAAAAGAGTTGCCATTTATGAAGCAGAGAGGGTTGAAAGAAGAGATGCTATACTGAGTTCAATTATATGACATTCCTGGAGATTTACCCATTTTATTTCATTCTGGTGGTAATAAAAACCCAAATGATGTTTTCCAATGAAATAGGAGTCAGAACATGTGTTGCTGTTTTGTTTTGAGCCACTGCTACTGAGATTGCTCTATGAATTCTGTTCACGGCATCTGACTGATGTAAAATTCACACGACTAGATCCCAGAGACCCCTCTTCGTCCTCCTCCTCCTCCTCCCCTCCGCCCGGTGATCGGCATTGATACAGCAGCGCCGGTAGGGGCGGGGCAGCACTGCAGCAGTGCGCTTCTCGAGCTGTCTCCGGTAATGTTCCATAGGATACACACGCCCCTCTACGCCCCTGCCGCGAGACAGGTGGTTGGACTGTACGCCTTCATCCTCGAGCGCTCCTCATTAGAATATTAAAATAAAAAAATAAAAATCTGTTGACAGCAGAAAAGGGTCGGCTGGTGCGAGCGCGTCCCCGATGGACTTCCAGCGTGTGACCTCCGCGATCACCGGGCGGACAGCAGGAGAGAGGGGCAACAACGCACGAGGAGAGCCCCGCCGATCTACTACCAAATGTTTTACAGCGAATTCTTTGAGATGCTGTTCGCGGGAGAGGGTCTACTGACGGAGGAATGAGATGCACGAGTAAAAAGTTGCCACGATTTCAGGTGGGATTTTTCATCTGAGAGGCGGCAGGAGCATTTCTGACTATCCTCCGGTCAGGGAAGTTCCCCTGGGGGGTTTCATTATGGCTTCAGGCGCCGGTAAGGCTGCTCAGCCCCCCGGGCCGGGCTCCGCCGTGAACGGGACTGCGGCAGAGTTCCCCAACATCGAGCAAGAGCTGTACGACGACCAGATGCACAACAAGATGTGCAAGAAGATCGCTCAGCTCACCAAGGTAAGACCCGCCGGTGACACCGCGAGAGGCGCGCCGCCGGATGTCAGTGTGTCAGGCTGACTGGATGATCTGATGGCTGCTTCACTATCTGCCATCGCACTGACACATAGTCCTATTTTTTACACCAACAGATCTCACAGCAGAAATATAGGTACATGTTTATCAAAATATCATATTAATGTATGGGAGATAGAAATAAGAAATACCTCATGATGTAGGCTAGTAAAATAAAATGTCACAGTAATGGGCAGTTTAAACAACTACGTGCTTTAACAGCATTATAAATGGGCACAAATCACACCGTCTCTTGGGGTATTGATTGGGAAACTTGGATCAGGTTCGTTCGTCTTCGTGACTGACAGTAATCTGACATTAGATCACTGAGAGCTTTAGGTGCAGGCTGCAGATCTCCAGCAATCTGAGAGCCAAACAACCAATCAGCAATTAAGACGGATGTAATAGCTATCAGTTGATTTATGGATTATCTTCACCAGGCATCGATATATAATTTGACCGCTTAAAAAAATAATTGCACATCTCATCGGTCCAAAGCCCAAAATGCAGCTTCTTTGTCTGACCAACAGAGACAAAATTGCACCCGGAGCTGTCAATTAACAGATAAAAGCAGCACAATCCTCCAGAATAAGATGAAACCAGGAAATTGCTCATATTTTTGTCATGATAAGAAATACAATAAATGAGAAGCCCTGGTTGTGATTTCTTCTTGATTAGGACCAACACATTATGCTGTGCATCTTCCTCCATGTGCATGCACACTTGACAGCAGCAGTGGCTGTAGCTGCTGGGCTTTTCATACAGTAAGCATTGCTGTGTGGGGATTCTCCCTCTCTGTGCTGCACAATAGTGCTTACAGAGGCAGGGCATGACCCATGGCTTGTTGAAATATGACAATTACTGATGACTGTGCACTTCCCATCTCCCCTTAAGGGTACACCTCTGTGTCGCCTGTAGGTTGGTAGATAGGTGTGTGTGTGTGTGTGTGTGTGTGTGTGTGTGTGTGTGTGTGTGTGTGTGTGTGTGTCCAGGAATACATGTGAGCATTGTACTACATGCTGGATTTGTGTGTTTCCGTTTGAAAGGCTTCCACTCGCACACACAGACTCACAGGCGCACACAAACAAAGATGACACAGATGAGGGGTCAGCACTTGTGTCTGTGCTTGTTAGAGGGATTTGCCAGCCCTGTCCTTCTACCTCTCCTGCCCCTTCGCTCCTCCGCTCCTCCTCAGAAGTCTCGACTTGTTTCTCTCTCTTGAAACTTTATGCACGCCATGCCAGCCCGCTTTAGCTCTGTGGTGACCTCAGTAAATAAATCTGAGAGCGCAGTTGAAATATAAGAATTATCATGTTGCATATTTGGTGTAAGCATTTCCTCTGAGCTTTGGGATGTTGGGCATGTGACACATGGTTTATTTGAGTGTTTTGAGGTGGGGTGTGGAGTGAAGAAGAAGTGGAAAATGGGTCAGCTGTGGTAACCTTATATATTTGATAACCATTATTCTGTGTGCATGAACAGGGAGGCACACGCGCGCACACATGCACACACACACACACACACACACACGCACGCACACGCACATAAACTTAACACACCTCCTCACGTCGGCTCATCCCTCTCTCTTCCACTCACCCATCCTCACTTATGCTTGACTTACACAACTCCCCCTCCATACCTCCCTCCCTGTCAGGGAGAGTGGTCTGCCCTCGCTGAATGGGTGCTTCTAAAGATAAACCAGTAGCACGTCGCAGTGTGTTTACATGGCCGAACAAGCCAATGGGAAGAAAGCGAGAGCTGACCATGTCAGGCCAGCTGTTGTGAATGTTCACATAAGCTTGTGCGTGAACAACCATGCACACACCCACATGAATACAGGGAGAAGAGTAGTCTCCTTATGTGACTCACACAGATCAACAGTAGTATATTAAAGTGTGTGCTTATGTGCACATATAAACCCACACTTCTGACCAGTAGCGCTAATTCTGTCTGCATTCCTGTACATACCTTATCTACTCACACGTCACAGTGTTCCCTGCTTTGTAATCCAGCACACCCAGTACCCTCTTTGATATGTGTGGAGGTATGTGTGTGTGTGTGTGTGTGCGTGCGTGCGTGTGTGTGTGTAGGAGGGGGGATTGATGTTAGAGAAAGTGTGTGCATGCTTGCTTGTCTCTTTGCCTAACCTCTCCTTTGTGCACCAACCAGTCAGTCTGCATCTCACTCCTGTTTCAACTAACTCGTCTCAGCTCTCCTTTACGCTGCAGACAGAATATTAATTTCATGCTTTGCTGACTATGAAGTTATTGTCAATAAGCACAGGCACTGGCTTGTGAGGTTACATGAATAACATTATCGACTGGCAGGATCAATATGGGGTTCTCGAGTCAGGAATTATAGGAGCAAGAGGCTCTCGCCACTCTCTGACCAGGCTGCTGCGGCAAGTGTCTTCAGATTTACAACCAGAAAGCTGAGTCCAAATGTGAAACTGCCTTTCATTTTGTTAGTGCACTGGAATTTGAAAATAAAGGCATCACAAATCTAATAGGCACTGTTAAGGCTTTTATGATGACATCTTGTGTTTTTTCACAACTGTAAGTGGTGAAGAAATGAGAAAATTGTCCGGTGAATATCATCATTTATATTTTCCTTAACTGTGTGCTAACCTTAAGGCAAGCCCGTGGCAGCTAACGCTTGCTGCAAGTGAGGTTTAAGAGATAAAGGTCAATGTTAAAAGTTAGCGCGGCAGTAATACACATAGAGAAGAATCAGTGAAGTGACTCAATCATGTCTGTTAAATAGAAAGATCATATTTAAACTTTAATTTGTAAGTTTAGTTATCATACTTTACACCCCAGCATCACAGCTTGTTGAAAAAAAATGCTATTTATTGATTAGAATTTAAACGTAATATTAGGTTATTTATTCTCTGAAATGTTGTAGTTTCCCTTTAAGTTTATCAGAGTAAAAATGCACCTCTTTTAATGACGAAGACTGGTTTCCTATGTGATTTAATCTTTAAGATAAAGCAGTGACAGCTGGGACAACTCATCTCAGTTTATATGAGCTGTGAACAGTTTAAAACCTTCGATTGTTAATTTTATCCTCTCAGATTTGGTCATTTGAATAATCTTCAGAGAAATGAAGAGGTAAAAGCATCCAACATTACCAAATGAAAATGAAAGAAAATTTTGGGGGGGAAAAAAATCCTTAAATTTGTGTTTTTATGCATGTGTTTTTTTAATTTCCCTCTTTTAGGGTGCAGTGACTCTTCAGATTTACACCGTATAGCCAAAATGATGTCCGCAGGCTTTGTGTGTTTTTGGTCTGGGAATGTTTTTCATGTTTTGGGTTTAGGTCAAATTAAGAGGAATCTTGAAGTTAAAAGTTTTTTTTGTCGTATCCGTGTATGTTTCCAATTTTGTGACTATACTCTTGAGAAGAATCTTTAATCTTTTGAAATGACAGCATCTCCGTGTGAGAAATTATCTTCTGAGTCTGGTGTGAAATAACCTGAGTGGCCTGCACAGAGCTTTGACCTCAACACCATCCATCACCTTTGGGAGGAATTGAAATGCAGACCGCAGCCCAGGCCGCATCACCCAACATCAGCGGCTGACCTCTCTCATGCTCTTGTTGTTGAATGGGAACAGATCCCTGCAGCTAGTTTCCAACATGTTGTGGAAAGAGCGCCGGCTGTTTCAGTAGCATATCAATGACCACTGTTTGGTTTGAGATGTTCAACAATAACAGATAGCGTGTCGATCAGGTGTCTGTGCACGTTCTCTGTCATATAGTGTGTTTCGTGGCCCCTTATGGGGGTCCTAACCCCAGAACGGGACCGACTGGTCTACAACACTAACAGGTTTTTAGAAGAACCTTTACTTGATTGTCCTCTCTTTCCTTCCCTCATGCTGTATTTCCTTCCTTCCCTCCTTGCTCTCACTTTCAAACCAGTCAAAGAGGACAGCCAAGAACAGCACTCCCCTCAGAGCCTGCCCTCATTTCAGAGTCCCCTTCATTCCTCTGCGTCATGAGTCATAGTTCGGGAGCCAAAGTTCGTGCATCATGACGTGATTGAATAGCCAGAGTGACACTGTGTACTGGTGTTTGACTGACAGGATTTGGAGAGATGTCAAATCTGACATCGATATTATCAGTCGGGTTAGAAGAAATACATGATAGATTACAGGAGACGGACAATGTTGAGGCCATGGAAGTGTGTGTGGAAGAGAAGTGTAGTGAGAGAGAGAGAGACACACACACACAAACACACACACACACACACACACACACACACACACACACACACACACACACACAGGGAATGTCCCGCAGAGCTGCACCAGCTGTGTGCTGCAGACAGAGAGGCGGCTGGGTAAAATATGAGCCCATGTGTCTCCTCATGCCCACATTCATGCTTGAGCACGAGCGCACACGCACGCGCACACACACACGCACACACACACACACGCACACGCACACACACACACACACACACACACACACACACACACCTCTGCAAGTGGGTAAGTGAGATGTCAGGGTCACTAGGAGCTGATGATGACATTGTCGGCATGAAGTAGACTGTAAAGTGAATAGTGGGGTGAAATAGGCTATATTTTATATGCTAGTCATAATCTATAGAGGGGAGTGGGAGAGACACCACACATGTTGGCAGGCATCACTGCAAAAAGATGCTCACGAGTCTTTGGTTACAGTAGATGCACACAGTTTGTCAATGTTGCTGTTTAACCCTCTTTATTTGTGTTTTGGCTACTATTGTGTTTCCACTTCAGAGTCAGTTTAATATTTGTTATCATAAAGCTGTCAGCTCATAATATTGACGCAACGATGTCCATCTGTGAAGTAGTATTGGTATGGGCTGCTGTTGAGTTTTACGTCCGTCTTTTAAATGAATAAAGAATGAAAACAACCATGCAGTGAATCATCTGAATCCACGAGGATGTAAACTGTTACCAGGTGTGCTCAAAGAAAATTGAGGATTTTTTTACTCATGTAAACTTGGTCTAGAAAGCAACATTGAAACTTAGGAGTCAAAATTGATCACCAAACAATAATATATGATTTAAAAGTCACATAAAATAAGTAGTTAATGTAGTCAAAGGGGGAAAATCCATTACTCAGTCTGCAATGAAAGCTTCCAATGTCATCTTGTACTCAACAATGACCAGCGGTTTCAGCTTTAAATTATTCTGCAGTTAAATAAATAAGGTAAAAAAACTTCAATCACTCGACATTTTGGATGCAAAACCTTAAAACTACAATTTTCAGCCACTAACAAAAATTCCCTGCAATAATCTGTGAAGAAAACTGTTAATAGCCTGATCAAAAATCACAATAGCCATGCCCATCTAAGGTGTGGCAGCCTGAATCAAGAACACAACTCACAGTAATAAGCAAGAGTAATTAATAAACATCAAAACCCCATCACTGGTGATTTGTTCTTTTTTTTAAGCTAAAGGTAAAGCATAATCTGTTCCTAAAGGAGAGGACAGCGTTGTTCAATCTGTTTGTCGCTGATCCTCTGCAGGTGATTTATTCTCTGAACATGAAGAATGAGGAGCAGGAGACGGCCCTGCAGACCTTGAGCCACGCCCACCACGATGAGCTGCACCGCATCCTGATGGAGACGTGCCATGAAGGGGAGGGGTCAGTGTTAAGGACACGCCTCCTTGAACTGCAGGGGTCTCTGGATGAGCAGCAGAGAGTGGGAGCACAGGTGTGTGCATGTGTCCGTCCTTTCACGTGTGTGTGGGTGCACTCTTACCCTCCCGATCACATCGTTCAAGGGCATGAGGTATCACTGTAATTTAATGTGTAAACTCCCAGTGGGAGCCACAAATCAAACCCACCCATAAACCCGACCTCCAACAGTCAACACATTTCAGATAGTCTGTTACTTCACCCGGTATGAGACTCAATGATTTATATCCTGCGCACCACAATAAAACATTAACATGAATCATAAATACCCACATGACCTTATTATGAGCTCTTTGGGAGAAAAAAAAAATACATCCTTACAACTAAAGAAATAACAAATGTACACAGACTTTAAACTTTTATTTAGAGATGTTTATCCTTCCTCATCTGTCTGGTTTGTCTGTCATCCGTCATGTTGTACTGTTTCGATTGTCATTTTCTGCTGCAGATTCAAAGCAGGTCCATCAGTGTGGGTCTGTTAAAAGAAACAACTGCCAACACTTACCAGCAAATGCATGAATTGTCCTTTAACAATGAATTCCACAGGTGTAGACAGGTGCAACAGAGTCCCAGTGCAGCGTATGTCAACCTGGAAAACACAGTAGAACAAGATGAATACGTTCATAGAAGGATGAACACATTATTAAACTTAGACGAGAATAGTGTCATTAAGCCACTGATGCCAAAACATGGTAACATTTACATGTTAAGTCCCCCTATTTAGTATCTATAAGCAACATACAAACAAGTAATAAGAAAAGTTTATTAATGTATTCGGGTTGTAACAAAGTCTGTCTGTGCATTAAGAAGCACTTAAAAATGTCCCTACAGTTACCTTAAAACTCCATTATAGTGGGTTACAAGATGTTTATTCAACATTTATATATTGCTTATTAGTAGGGAAATCTAATATAAAGTGTCACCGTAAACATAAAACAAAACTGTGGAGTCCCATCTCATGTTGTGTTTACTGGAAATATTTTTACCAGCAGATTTGTCAAAACTCATATCGACAAACCTTAACCATGGTGTTGGTAATACAGTAATACACTCAGCGTAAGAAGGTAAGAGACTTTTCTGTGAATAAAGTTAGAAATGCTTAATCTCATGGGTGGTGACCTCTGAATAAGTTTCAAAAAAAATTCCCGTAAAGAACTATGCATTTTTATTTGCTTACTATAAAGAAAATAATGGCTGTGTTGAATTGGCAAATTTTCAATTAATTAATTGGAATTTGTTGCTAGTTAAACCTGCAATGCGGAGCTTTTTTCTCTGCCCCCTGCCAGTGAGAGTAATTAAACAAACACTGTCAGGATGCGCTCACGTCATAGGCTCCACTGTTGCCTGTTAAGATGCAGATACATTTTGGATAAACTGATGTGTTTTACTATCAAAATGTTATCAATGCAGTCCAATAATATTTGACAAGTCTACAAGAGACGTAAGATTGAATTATTTCATTTTCACTCAAGTTAGCATAGGGCTAGTGAGTCGGCTCAGTTGGTGGGGGTCTCTGGTGCCCATAGAGCATGCCCAGTATGCATTCATCTGGCCGGCACAGGAGTGTCTCATCAGACAACTGATTTAAAAAACTTTATACTGTGACATACAGAGAAATTATCTGGCAGTGATCGGCTAAATCAGCTCTGTGTGAACTCGTTTGGTTTGAATGTAATGGGTATTCATTTATGTGTAAAGGTGCTGCACTATAGTTCTAAACTCAGAGGATCTTGTAGATGGTGTTGAGCAGTGCAGCTGAATGTCCAAAAATGTGAAAAATTATTAGACTGCAGTTCATCATATTTGGAGAGTAAAATAATGTTCAAATAGGAATGTCTGCTTCGTTTCGAATTGATCTTATTTTTCAAGAAACATCACATTTTCTCTATAACTACAAAATGTCCTGTAAAATTATATTTTCAGTGCAACTCTGAATATTATTGCTGAACTGTGATTCCTGGTTACTTTAGTAGCAATAAAGAATCAGAATTTTGAAAAATAAATTTAGGGCTCCAAGCTGCCAGATCTCAACAGTGCAGGCTGGTAATGGTGCTTTTCCACACACTGATAGTTGCTTGAATGAGACTGCAAAGCTAATTGGCCTTCATGACCAGAGTTATGGCTTTTTTCAGATGTTTTATATACATGCTGTACCAATTGTTCACTGCAGTTCCTTTTAAATGAAATAGTACATTTGTAGTATGTAACTGCTGCCACATAACTGCAGGAACTTTGGGATGCTGTCATATTAGCAAGGAACAAACTGTCTGTATTTAGGACATATAGTCAGTGTGCAGTGAATTTATATGTAAGTGCAATGTGTAAATTCCTCTGTGCCTGCAGGTGCAGGCCGACTTTGAGTGCTTCCGTATCCAGGCGGAGGAGAGGGAGCGTGAAACTGAAGCGGAGCTGAGAAAAAAGTTTGAGGAGAAGCTCCAGGCTGCAGAGGAAGAGCTCCAGGAGGCCAAGGCCCAGATCAGTGATGCCCAGGAGGAGAGCCTGAGACTGAGCAAAGAACTGGAGAAGGCTGAGGAGCAGATCCAAGAACTGGACACCAAATGTGAGGAGCTACAGAAAATCGCTGATGAGGAGAAAAGCAGGAAAGACGAGGAGAGACAAAGAGAAGATGAAGAGAAGAAGAAAGAGGAGGAGAGGAAAACAGAGCAGCGTGAGGACTTGGAGAGAGTAAAAGCCCTCTCAGTGGAGCTAAAGGCAGTGAAGGAGGAACGGGATCGAGGTGAGGAGGAGAAGAGGCGAGCTATGAAAGAGGAGCGGGAGCAATGGGAGCAAAAGGTGAACGATCTAAATGAAGAGAAAGATCAAATGAGGAAGAAGATAGAGGCAGAATGGAGGGAGGAGCGGCAGCGGTGGGAAGAGAGGGAGGAGGAGGAGAAAAAAGGAATGCACAGCGCTCTGCGGGAAAGAGTGAAGAGGGCTGAAGCAGAGGGGGAAAGTCACCTGGAGAGGCTGGCCGAGAGCAAGAGAAACACAGTCAAACTGCAAGAGCGAATACAGGTACACACACACACACACACACACACACACACACACACACACACACACACACACACACACACAGACATGTGATATTCTCACTCATCCTGAAACTGGAGTCCAGTGCAGTGAACAGGGAGGTAAAAGAACAATTGAAATGTTGCAGCTTCCTGTCTCTGATGCACACAGCTAATGATTGTGTCGATGGGAAGGGAGAGAGGGAGGTGGAAGCAGGGAGAGATAGAAGGGGGGGGGGGGGGGATTTTGCTTGTCTAACCACAGGCTGCCCTCCCTGAGTGCTATTCCCCCTGCCAACTATCTGCTAATGAGTAGTTTGAGCAGGATAGATTCGCTGCACCACCACCATTATCACCTCACGCATGAGCATTAAGAAGTCCTGCGAGAGCTGGCACAGAGCTGACATAAGCCTCCACAGCAGACCATTAAAGGCTCACAGCTGGGAAGATAGCTCCCTGACTCACCACATTTCATCCCACACTTCCTTTTCTAGTGCTATCCCTGTTTGTCTGACTTATGTTCTTTCTCTCTCTCTTCCTTCCCTGTGTCAAATTTGCTGTCGGGTTCTTTCACATCCTCATCTGTCTTTTTTTCTTGAACCCACAATACTCCCCTGCATCGCCCTCCTTGGTTGCCCTGTACGCCAAACTCCCCCCTGGCCGTATTGTGACTCCTTCTAAGGACTTGGAGGAGGAGTTGGAGCTGGATCGGAGGTGTGTATCGGAGGCTGAGGGCGTGGCTAAACGAGCAGAGGAGGAGCTAGCGGTCGCCAAGGAGAGGCTGCTGCTGCAGGAGGACGAGCTGCAGAGCAGAGCAGGTAGTCTGCCTCTCATGGTCTGTGTCTGCCTGTCCACCTGTCTTCTTACCTGCCTGCTGGAGGAAGCTCACAAAAAAAAAAAGTGAACTCAGCTGAGCTCAGTGCATTTCCATTATTCAGCAGACTCAGCATTTGCCTCACACCATTATAATATATACAGAAGATGCAACAAACCCACATTATTCATGCTCCACAAAGGCAAACAGTTTCATCAAAGTGTCATCATACCCAGTCAGCAGAAAAGCCCTGAGTTTTATTTATTCCATACGAAAGAATTTTGTTTTCGGCCCACCCCCTTATTCAGTCTGATGGAAGCCCATTCTGCCTCTGTTATACATAATAAGTCAGCGTGCTTGTATGTATGTGTGCACTTGTGTTCAACCTGGTGTTTTCTTTGTGTGTGTGTGTGCGTGCATGTGTGTAGAGGAGCTGCTGAATCGTGGAGGCTGCGATGTGTGTGTGTGTGCTGAAATGGAGGAGCTGAGGAGCCAGGTGAGTCGTCTGCAGAGCAGGAACCGAGAACTGGAGCTACAGAGCAGCGGCCGAAACAGTGACCACGCCCGGCAGATACGCCAGGTAACACTCACAAGATGAAAGAAAGCCGTGTGGACGCAGATATAGATATGGTTCCAAGGTGCTGAATAAATATGTTGTGTGCGTGTTTGCAGCATGCTGAAGCCCTGTCCAGTTTGCGCTCAGAGATGGTGAGAGCCCAAACAGAGGAGCTGCGTCGCATCCAGAAGCATGCAGACGATGAAAGGGACAAACTGCAGAAGGAGCTAGACAAAGAAAGAGAAAGCTTGCAGAGGGAAAGGGAGCAAGAAAAGGTTCAGTTGGAGAAAGACAGAAACAGACTGCGCAGAGAAAGAGACGAGGAAAAGGATGCGCTGCGCAAAGAAGGGGAAGAGGTCAAAGAACGTCTGAAGAGAGAAAAAGATGAAGAGGTGGACCGGCTACGCAAAGAACTGGAAGTGGAGAGGGTTCGCGTTCGTTCCCATTTGGACAAAAGCTTTGAACAGGTCGAGACAGAGAGGGCCAATGTGCAGCAGAAGCTGGAGGAGGAGAAGAAGAGATTGGTGGAGAAGGCCGAGGAGGACAGGAAGCGGTTGAAGGAGCAGGTGCGGAAGGCGATAGAGGAGGTGATGAGGAGACATGCCGCTGAACTGAACAGCGTCCAAGAAGCTCTGAGCTCAGAGAAGAAGACCAACCAAGAGGTCAGAATCTGTCTGCACACCACAGTGAGGGAAGAGTTAATCCAGACAAGGCCAGAGATGTACAAGCAATACACATATGAACAGTAGGGGCAGTGTGTGGATGTGACAGGGTCAGTAGGCAGTGACATTAATGTCTGAAAGTAAGGAAGAAAAGTTAATAGACAAAGTCCACAATTAAGTGCATCTCTATGATGTGTTGCTACTGCACAATTCAAAATATGAAGATTTCTTCTGCGTGAGATCAGTAAACTTTTAGAAGATGACCTGCAAATGAAATATTGGAAAAACATAGAAGGGACGATGCAGATGGTCTGTTTTGTCCCCAAGTCATCAGACACCTGGGCTGGTTAAGCAATTTTATCAATGACCAGTCCACTGAGACCAATTTTCCACAAATACAAATACGGTAATGTTGCCATGTTAATTGTTTACATCATGAAAATCCAGATGTTCTAGTTATATCCTTCGTTCTCTGGTTTGCCCTCCTGTGGAATCCTCCAGTAACACACAGTACACATACAGTACATTGGCAAGTGTGTAAGCAATTACATTTTTGACGCAGCCAACACAAAAACATGGTTAAAAAGCAAGTATATCTCCGGCGTAGCTTGTAAGCACTGCTAGAAATATTTACTTTGAGGCACAGACCGTAAAAGCACACTACCAGGCCTACATATGCAGCCTCATCATAACAGGAGGCATCAGTTAAAGGTGGAGAATAGGAGATGTGTTTACATCAATGACCTGTCTCCTGTAAAATCTGCATTTACAATTGTTTAGTGATCCAGGATGTTCGACTACTATATTTGTTATACCATCCTGTATATCCTTTATTAGCATTGGTGATATTACACTGAAACCCACAGAGCTATGTTCAGATGGTGAAGTAAGATGACAGGCTTTGTAGAAAAAGAGAACACCTTCTCCAAAATGTGCATTTTTTTTCAGAACTTTAAAAATAGCCTGATGTTCAGCTGTTGAAGCCGAATAATACGGGCTTAATTATTTTGGTTTCAGTCAGACTTTGAATGTAATTATTTTCGATACGGGAACAAAACTGCTCAGAGTAATGACATTTCCTTTCATCCTATCACACAGCAGAGGCAGTAAAACATCTCCTGCTGAGTCAGTGTGATGCACATAATGTGTGCTCCTGTAAAATCCTCCAGACACAGCCTTAATCATTCACAGTAGTCAGCATTTTCCAGCCAAGTTTGATCCACAAACCTGATTAATAGACAAATTACCAACATATTAATAGAGCTGGACTCTCTTTTACACATTTTGGGCCTAACCTCCGTCTAATTTAGCGGTTTTAAACATTTTAGGCTTGAGAAACTGTGAAACAAAGTAATAGTTTTACTTTACAGCAGATACTGTCTTCTTCCAAAATACAACCCTACAGGTCATGTGTGAGCAGCTTTTTACAACCCACTGCTACATTTTAAAGTTAGGCAGCCTCGAGCAGTCTTATAAATATCAACAATCTGGTGTCCCAGAGAAGTGAGTTCAGGTGAAATCTATATAAAGTTTTTCCTTGTTCGGAGGTGGTGGTTGGCTGGATGGTTTCATACAACAGCGGACTGAGTGCAGGAGACTGCTGTTCAGTTCCCGATTCTAGCCACAAATTGGAATGTTTTATTTTTTTAAATTTGCCTTTACTGTTGACATGACAACAAGGGATGCATAATTTTAAGACGGTAGTAACTTTCACAGACAACATGGTTCAAGTCATCATTTTAACCCAAACCATTATCTTTACCTAACCAAGTATTTTTTATGCCCGAACCTAACCAGCGGTGCTAATTTAGGAAACATTCCTCTGAGTAGTATCTGAGAGGAAGAACAACCCACCTACTCGGTCATGTGGGTTGGAGGACTTTCTGTAACAGCAACTGTATATATCTAAGGGCCATATTTCCCCTCATTTCATTTGAATGTTCTCAAAGACCTGAGGTGGTGGAATAAAAGAGGAATTTGTAAGAAAAAAAAAAAAAGCAAAGATTAGGCAAATGTGTAAGAAAAAAAAAAATCACTTGCTCTGATCTTCTTAATTCTGTTGCGACCCCCCGGGGTGGAGGTCCTCAACCCCAGATTGGACTAAAAGAGCATGATTAATTGGTATTTTTTAGCTGTCAGTATAACTGTAGAACTTGAGAGTGATTTTATCACATAATTGGCTAGCCTTTGAGCCTTTTTATTGCGTGAGTGTCGTTATTACTAATTATTAATTAGGCTTAGTAATACGAAGATGTATGTATGGTTGTGTTAAGCGCTAGAAAGAAGAGAAATTACTGATGTAATATTAGTTTTGATGAGGATGAATATTCTTTGAAGGTTTGTGTGCGTTTGGAGGAGGAGAGGAGAGCTGGTGAGGAGCTACGCAGCAGCCTGGAGAAGGAAAGAGACGAGATGAGGACAAAACTGAAAGATGCCACCGCTGAGGTCAGAAGTCAGATTACACTCACTGAACATGTATTGTTACCAGATAAAATATCAGATGAAAGTAATTCTAATATCTGTAATATGTGCTCTTAGATTTGTAGGCTGGAGTCGGTGATCCATCACAAAGACAAGAAAGAAAAGGTGGCCCCTGAAGCTGCACTGTCATGTGGACCGCAGAGCTCTCGTCTGGAGGAAGAGCTTCATCAGGCTCGGACTCGACTGGCTCGGACTCAGGAGGAGGTAGAGAGGCAGCGGGACAGACAGCAGAGAGAGATAGTGTCCCTGAGAGCTGACAAGCATCGGCTGGAGGAGAAAGTCCTGGAACAGAGCCGACTGAACACAGAGAGGAGTCTTCTCGAGCAGAGCCAGCGGCAAACAGAGGACCGGATCAGGTAGCGGCATAAACACGGACCTGCCAGACCTGCTTAGGCTTACGTTACAAAGTCTTGACTCTGCTTGTAATCCCCCACTGCCCATCACTTAAATTATCACTGGAGAAGATCAAAGTGAGCGAGCAAATCATTCAAATTGTGGCTCACAGCCACATCCATAGCATCTTCTCCTCAATCAGTGCAGTTTAATTTGAATGAGTTTAATTGACATGAAATGTGTTCACCAGAACAAAAACATGCCAAAGAATGTGAGCCATTAAATGGTGTCAGTGCATTAATGAATATTAAATCAATACCACAGTTCAAATAAACACAAGCCATTTCCAGTGACTAATGAGTCTATCCTGTCTCAGACTGATTCTACATATTTACCAGCTTATTGTTCATTGATCTGTCTATGCACACACTGAAAACAGATAATTAACTGCATTTTAAATGTGTTTAATTAGTTTAAATTTCCAGTTTAGATGTCGCTTCTTTCTCCTACAAATGATATGTCAAGAGACAACATTAATGCATTTTGCAAATATTTGCAAACACACATCTAAAACCTGTTAGCTGAAAGAATACAGGTTTCTGCCCACAACTGATTTTGTGTGTTATGTCCTTTATGGTATCAAGTTATTAAGTAAAGTGAGAAATAATCACGTTAGCACCATGCATGGTAAACTTGCGTGCCTCACTCCTTGTTCTGATGTATGCCTGCAGGGCAGAGTGTGAGGATCGTCTCAGAGCAGAGTTCAGGATAGAGATGAATGCTGCTGTTGCTGAGAGCGAACAGAGATGGCAGAGCCGGGAGCAGGAGCTGGAGACCCAGATATCTGAGCTGCAGGGTCAACTGACCGAGCTGCAGTCACAGGTGAGACAACTTCACAAACTCAGTTATAACAACCCATTTATGATGTTCAGTCTCAATGTTTACAGCCGTATGGATTTACGCCATTTTGTTTTCTCGTCAATGTTCATATTCTACTTGAATAGCTGTAAAAATGAGACACATGGGGAGGGAGGTCTTAAACCAGACTTATCCATAGACTGTACTGTACTGTAGTCTCGGGGTCTGGAAAATGAAGCCAAGCGGAAGTGCTTTAAAGTGCAATACAACTGAGGGCCTCTAGGGGCAAGTTCCAAAAAACCTCCAGATCTAATAGACTCCCATTCAAAAAGTGTCAACTTCTCTCATGAAATACAAAGTCATCACATTTTTCCACGAGTGATTATGGTGTCATTATCTAAATTCATTCTTTCTGATCAGTATTCTGGTGGTCTTTCTGAAAATAGTTCCATCATTAAATAGATATTAGGCTTCAAAAAGAGGTATGTTTGGGGGCGTACCTGGTTTGATGGACTTGCTTGAGGTGCAGTCAGGTTGCCGGTGTAGGTGGGAGGGTAAAGTGCCCATGGATTGTTCTCAGTTAGATCCATTCCTCGCTCCTCCCCATCTCGTCCAAATATCGTCACTTCTGACGACGGCTCAAACTGCTGTATGGGCATTATTTGTGTTCTGAATATGAGAAAATGTTAAAATATACGAACTATAATTGATGTTGAAATTACGTCATCAAATCTTTAGTTTTGACCCACCAACAGCCCAACACCTAAAGACATTCAGTTTTCCATCATATATGATGGAGAAAGGCGGCAAATCCTTACATAGAAGATGCTTGGAGAAACAGATTTTTTTTTTTTTTCGTAAAAAGTGCGTTAAAGAATTAAATGATCAGTAAAAATTTTGTTGATCATTTTTTTTTAAATATGTTGTTGGTAAAAGATTATTCTCACATGCTTTCAAATGACTTTTAGTGTCAAATTTCATTTAGGATATTAGGCCATATCAAACTGTCAGACTCGACAGGAGAGTCCACGAGTCGTGTAAAGTAAAATCAGTTGTATAATGTTTCTGGAGGAGCTTTGTCGAGTCTCAGAAAATGACACTGATGATGTCTCCAGGGTGTCTCAGCTTGGGCCTGGAGTTTACTGTATTATAGGAAGCCTGCATTTCAAATTGGGATGCAGAGCTTGAAAGATGTTGATGTTTACAAGGCAGGATGAGTCTGATAAGTCTGACAGTATGAAGCTGTTTCTAACTGTAGGACAAAACGTCTTCGGAGCCATATCAAAAACTGAAAGTCAGGATATTTCAGCCTAACAATACCAATTCAGTCCAACTCACGGAAGTGCAATACTAAATCACGAGTACTCTTTTAATTAGTTCCATAAGCCTGTATTGAGTCTTGGTTTTATTTATTTATTTTAAGAGAGCTATTTGAGTCTGCAAGTTCTTAAACAAAAGCAACATCTTCATTCAATTCTCGCTGCAAATTTATCATCTCAGGATTACTTTTACAGCACACAGAGCCTCTAAAATCATTTTCTCACCATTTCTCACCAATGCAGGCGGAGAAAAAGATGGCGGGCCAGGGAGATGATTGCCACGGCAACCCCGAAATTGACAGGTTGAGGAAGGAGGTCCAAGACACCAAGGAGATAAACAAGAAATTGAGGGAGCTGCTGCAGGTACACACACACACACATACACACACACACACACACACGATACACACACATTTCAAAAAAAATCATACGCACACTCTTTCATAGATTTTCTCTGTGATGAATAATTTAGCAGCCTTGATGAAAGCGTTGCAGGAAAGAGGCAACATAATGCTATTCTATGAGTGCGTGTATTTACTGTAGTGCAAAGATATGATTTTATGAAATGTCGTAAAAAAAAACAAAAAAAATAAATGTGTATTAATGTGTCGAAGGAGCCCCAAACGCAGTCTTTAGCTGAGGAGAAGCAAAGTCATGCCATGGCGCTGCAGGCGTTAGAGAGACAGGCAAAAGAAGATCTGCTGTCTGAGAGGAACAGACTTCAGACAATGCACCACCTGGAGCTTGGTAACACACATATGCACACACACGTGTAAACACACATGAGCATTAGCATAAGCACATGCAGACGGTAGCACAGTCTTTTACACATACACAGCTGCATGAACAAAACGAACAAGTGTGCACACACACACACACACACACACACACACACACGCACACACACACACACACACACACACACACACACACACACACACACACACACACACACACACACACACACACACACACACACACACACGCACACACATAGAGCGATTTACACATTGAGATTATAAATTCAACAGTGAAGTTGCTATTGCCATGGATACACTTCACCATGGCAACAGCAGAAGGGTACCTGTAACAGTGGGCCAAATTGATTTTGTTTTCTGTATGTGGTTGTGTGTGTGCGCGTGTGTGCTTGTGGTATCAGATAAGCAGCGTGCAGAGTTGACCCAGCAGCACACGGAGTGGAGCAGACAGATGACCCAGAGACACATGCAGCAGATAGAAGACCTACAGGCTCAACTGCAGGCACACACACAGATGATGGCTCTGCAACAGGTGACACACAGACAGCCAGACGGACGGACACACGCACGCACGCATGCACACTACCCTCAACGACCACTGTGCTGAATATTTGCCCTGCTATGTGCACTGACAGACGTACGTGTTCACACATAAACACACACCTCTCAGTTTCTTTGTCTGCAAGTTTTAGCCTGTAAATCACTACCAGCATGTAATCTGTCTCTGTGCAAACACTCAAGCAAATCACAGCAATTTTATCGCCGATATCATTATCCTCCGCGTGAATAAAATCCTCCATGCCTGTGAGATTAAGTCAGCACAGCATGTTAATGTATGTAGCAGAACTAACCATTATAAAAACTGCATTCTGAACCTAACCTTGATGCGGACTTTGACAGCGTGTATGTACTGTATATCACTCTGCTTTTGTGTGTGTGAAGGACCTGAAGCAGCAGAACCAGTATCAGGTGTTTGAGCGACAGCTGGATGAGAGTCGCTGTGCCATGATGGAGCTGAAGAGAGAAAATGCAACACTGAAGAAGCAATTAAAGGAACGGTAGGAACAGTAAAGCTGTTATTTCAACAGTAATGACACCTTTTCAGGGCGGCAACTTTTTGTATGTCAGAAAATAGTGAAAAATGCCGACACCGTTTCCCAGACTTCAAGGGGAAAGATATTCACTGTGCTGTCTGGTGCTGTCATATTAGACAAAGAGAAGCAGCAAATCCTAATATTAGAGAGGATGAAAGCTCTGAATGTTTGTTATTTTGGTTGAAAAAGATGATTAATGGACTATGAAAACTAATTTCACTTAATTTATTGTCAACCGACAAATTATTTTAAAGGTATGATGTGTTAAATTTCCCTGTCTTGTAATACCACTTTAAAAGTCTGCCCTCAAGGTTTTGGCAGTTTGGTCTAATTTAGTGGATTCTTGCCCTGAAATTAGTAAACAGTTGCCTTTTTAAAAAAAACATTTTACAACTAATGATTATAAAGTTGGATTGTATGAATTCAGTAATGGACTGACAAAACAAAATGTTGAGTGGTTCAGACAATAGTTCACATTTTGAATCTCCAATTTTAGCATAACAATAACATCCCAAATCCACACACTGATTACTGTTTGCAATTTATAACACATATTTTATTATATTAAATGCCCATTATTTCTACCCTTCTCTTGTACATATTGCTTCTTCCCAGGTCAGTGCAGAACAATCCTGAAGCTAAAGAGAAAGAAGAGGATAGCACAGAGAAAAGGAAGAATAGAGACGCCCAGCTGGAGGAAGAAGCACAACGTCTGAAGGAGGAAGTGGAGAAACTGAGGGTGGAGATGGAGAAACTGGAGGAGTCACAGAAACACTGGGAGGACAAGAAAGAGGAGGACATAAAAGAAGAGGAGGTGGATGAGGAGAAGAAGAAGGAGCGTGAGGAGGAGAAGAGGAGAGAGGAGGTGGAGGAGATCAGGAGGGAGCACAAGAGGGAGATGCAGACTTTGGTCTCCGAGTACAGCAGCGCCCAAACGCACCTGCAGGCTCGAATAGTGGCGTTGGAGAACGAGTGAGTAGAGGATAGACACGAGGAAGTACAGCAAACAGAGAGAGTTTGACATGAAAACACTCTGAATGAACATCAGTGCAGGTATGTGAGAAAAGATGTGTGTTTCTGTATATGATTTAACTGCAGACTGCGGGAGCGGGAGGAACGCTGCAGGAGGAGGGAGCCTCAATGTGATGATCTGCAGTTGGGGAGACTCCAGGAGAGACTGACGGAGAGAGACCAGCTCATTAAACAATTAGTGGTGAGAACAATCACACACACACCTCTAAATATTAGTTGTTCCCTCCATATTCCCTCATAGAGGTTGAACTCATTTAAAGCACAGCTGCTTCTGGTGTGTGTGTGTGTGTGTGTGTGTGTGTGTGTGTGTGTGTGTGTGTGTGTGTGTGAGAGAGAGTATATATCCATCTATCTATTTTTCTTGGATTTGTTGACAGTAAAAAAAAAAAAGAAAGAAAAAAGTATTATATAGTTGACTTTATTTTTTTTTTACCAAATCCAAGAAAAATAGACAGATGGATACATCGGACTAAATTAATTTGTGTAGTCAAAGTTTGATAAGGTTTATAATCTATCTTTTATTTATGCCATATGGCTCCATTGTAATCCAAAAACTATTAAGGAGCCACATTGTTGCACTGTATAATGCGTTCGTTCATTATAATAAACGGGGGCACTGTGGTTTACACTGATTCAGTCGCATATACACTGTCCTGCTGCTGAAAACCCTCATTAGAGCAGCAAATAGGTATAAAGACGTGACTAAAAATAGTCCCCAACATTTACATACTTTACCCCTGTTTGAATAATGTTTGATAAAAGCTACGGTGCCGAGCTGTTTTCGGAAGTTATTAAGCCTTTTTTTTTTTTTTTTTTTTTAATAAAACAATATTTTTGTGCCCATAAAACAGAGAGATGGCATTAGGCATGGTTAGTTTTGGGCTTTTTATTGGATTTGTTGACAATATGAAAACCAGAATATCACCAGCCTTATCGTTGAAGTCCTCCACTGTCACTGTACAGTACTGTAATGTGCAAAAGCAGCTAATAAAAACCTGTTTGTGCAATGTAGTGTACTCCCAAGGCAACAACTATTCCTCTCGTTAGGTCATGTAAGAAATGCGACAGTACATGTTTCTTTCCTAAACTTTGTCTCTGGTAATACTGTTAATGAAGTTTAAAAATGTAAGGTTTTGTTTAAAGATTTCTTGTGAGATCACCTTGAAGACCCCCTGGGGGTAAAGGATGTCCTCATTGTTAGGATGACTACCATCCAACTGTAACACCTATGGTTTGATCCATTTCAGGGGATTTTGTTGCTGACCCTCTCTACCCTCCATGTTTCCTGTCTGTATCTTAAATGTCACTACATCCAGTGAAGGGGGAAAAAAAAAAAAAAAAAAAGTAATTTCGTTTGTCCAGTTAAGAACAAGTACAGACCTGATAAACTAAGCTTCTCTGACTCTAAAAAGTAAAACCTGCTCCACAAGCTAACCTGGTGCAAAACATAATTTCAGTAATTCTTGGAGCCAGTTAAAAGTTTTGTGACCCAGAGTTGGAAAACTGCCTGTAATTTTCACAAAATATAATTAATTCAACTAGTCAGGCTGAATCTAATTGGAACAGTCTCCATTAATCATCAGTTTTCATACATGCGTAGGAGAAAATTATGTATATTTTTTTTAAGTGTCCTCTGACATGGTGCTGGGTGTGCCATCTGTGAGGCATGAGGCAGCTTAGCAAACATGTACACCCTCCAGATACAACACAACAACAACCACAACAACAACACTGGTTGTGAATGAGGCCAATGAAAGTCCTTCCTCGTCCTCCTTCCCTCCAGGAAGAGAGGCATCAGCTGCAGCTCCACCCTCCTGTTGCCGGGGACAACAGCACCCTCAGGCTCCGTGACAGCAAGTCCCGCCCCGGGAGCATCACGCCAACCATGAGGGTGAGTTTGTCTGTTCGGCTCATGCACATAATGCACTCATCAAAAGGAGGCTCCTTCCAGCCAGAAGGCCTCACTGGGCCGAAGCCAGCGTCTGTCTCTGCAGCGCGAGGCAGTGAAATGCACAAGCTCGCCCACTCGACAGATCACCAGTCTGTCATAACGACGCGCCCCCCCGCTGTAATGACTCCATTATGCTGCTTTTATTTACGTTACATTTGGCCAGCAAAGATACAGACTTGTGGCTGAATTATTTTTCTTTAAGAATGAGGTGTGTAGCCAGTAAAAACTGATGGTTCCTGCAGAAAAAAAAAAAAGTTTAATAACACATACTTTTTTTTCACTTTGACATAATATCAGTCTAAAACTTAATTTGAAATGTGTTGTGAGATAATGCTTCCCATGCAAATATATGTAATTTGCAGATATGTTGCACTGCAAAAGTTGTACTTTAAGTAACTTAACATTACTTATGTAAAATGACTTATTTCAACCCAAACCTTGATTTGTCCTAAACCTCACTACGTGTTTTTTAGTGTCCAAACTAAAGGCACCTTGTCGAGGCTAAACGCGACAGACACAGTATCCTCTAGTGGACTGACATGCTTATTACACACTTTGACATGATACTGGGTTGGAACAACGGACTCACTTTGTTCTGCAGCATAAAGTGTGTGGTTAAATAAAATATTCTTACCTGCATGTGAATTTGTTCTTCTCTCAGAGGAAGCGTGTGGAGTCGCCTCCTCGTGTCACCAGCATCCCCAGCGCCGGCTCCTACGACAGGAGCATCCTCCTACCCCAGTCCTCCTCCTCGTCTTCCTCCTCCTCCTCCGTCCATCAGCACTCCTCCTCAACCCTTCCCCACCAGTCCACCTCCCACCCTCAGACCTCCCCCCACTACTCCACCTCCTCTCTTCCGCACAAGCACACCTCCCTCTCCCTCAGCCAAAATTCCTCCCCCTCCCTCCCTCGCTCCACCAGATCCCGGACCTCCTGCATCCCTCCCACCCCAGCGCCCACCGCTCCTCTCCCTGTCTGCCCCTCACCTCAGACGGGCATCAGATACGTGTCCCCCTCCTGCCAGGACCCACATGCACACCTGCAGGCCCAATCAATCAGGTACGAGTGTTTTATTGTTTAAGCAGGAATGTTACAAATCTAAAAAAAAAAAAAGGGGAACATTTTCACTTGGCTGATGTTTCTGCAAACTGCCTTCTCCATGATAAGATACCAAAATCCTCTTAGACCAAATGATGATGATTATGATGTCCTCATAATTAAGGAAACGACAAGCAAAAAACGGAAAATTACAGGACAAACGTTAAGACGGAAAACATGTCCCTTACTTTAAAATGAAAGATCAAATAAGAAAAGTAAATCAATTCTAAATATCTTTGAAGTCACTGTGTGATAAACACTTTTATTGTATCGTAAAGGCAAAAAGAAAAAAAATTAACATTTTTATATATAGAAATATAAGAAAACAATTTTTCAATACCATGAATTATTTTTCAGACAGTAACTTCATATTTAGAGCATATTACATTTTTTTAAATATATATAACGGGTTTTTTTTCTCAACAAGTTACATTTTAGACTTATAAATGCATGATGAGAAAGCCAGCCGGGGCAAAGTGACAATAATTCCCAGTGATAACATGAATTAAACTCTTAACTGACATAAACTGGATGTATGGATTAAAGTGAACATGATTAGTCTTTTTAAGCTCATTTAAGTCTGCGCTTCTGTAGGCGGCAGCACTGACCAAGTTAATAACAGCTCGAAGTCAGATTCTGAATTTTTCATGATTAAATTTTGTGCATTTAGCAGATAAGAATTTTTAATATTCGACATTTGTAAAGGATATTGAAGATTTTTTTAATACCATCTGAGGTATTTTCCCTTTGCACTGTTTAACACAGAATTGAAATGTAATTTTTTTCAGATGCAGATTTCTATTTTTTTGGTTTCTTTGAATGTAACTTAAATGTCTGTTTTCTATTTTGACTCATGTCTTGGATTTTTCTGGTTTGTGCCAATTCATTATTATTATTATCAAATTCTTTATATAAACAGGTAGTCTCTTTGAGATTGGGATCTCTCCTTCAAGAGAGACTTGTGTACATTAATTCATTTTCACATTTATGAAAAGCATGTGCTTTTTAAATGTCCCAGTAAAATAAGAGAATGTAACTTCATAATTTTCGGAGTTCATTTAATTTGTATGCAGCGCAGTATTTGCACTCAGTGTGAACAAGAGGTGCCGCTCATGTTAAAATGTCCTGTGACTCGACATTGTAAGCACAGTATTTAGATGTAACCAGAGAGCAGAGGCAACTGGGCAGTTTTTGCAGTAGAGCCTTATAAATAAACAACAGACAATGCTGCTTCCATCTGTTTGTTTAGGAGGACCAGCTCATCCTTTTCATGCAAGATAGTGAGCGAGAAAAGAATCCCGTTATGTACTGTAACACACAGAATCAGGAGGCTTTAAGGGAGAAGCATGCATGCATAGATACAATATACGATACCAGCATAATAAATCATTTCTTGACGATGTATGCATGTTTTTGGTTTCAGGCCTTTCCTTGAATTTGCATCAGAAGATAGTTAGTGTCCTGTAAATGCCAGCCGACTACGGTTGTACCGAGAAAAGCAGTTTGCAGAAATGTCAGTCTTTATTGAAATAAATGCATCCGAGTCAAGCTTTCCCGTCCTCCTTTTCTGCCAACACCTCACTGGGTTTTCCCTCAATTTTTACCAGCCCTAAAAATCTCTGATATATGTGTCATAGTGAAATCAGTTGTAAATAAATAAGTGTGTGCTTCTTGTGTTGCAGGGGCCCGTACCTGGAACCAAGAGGGACAGAAGGGCTGAAGCAGGAGTGGTTCACCAAATACTTCTCCTTCTGAGCACAAACACACATAAGAACACACACAGCAGCTGCAAGTACATGTCATATACAGTCCATTGCTTCTTATACATATCGGTTTGCTTCCCACAGACACACATAAAACCTTTAAAACACAAACAAACACAAACAAACACAGACATATGGGCTCATCACCAGCAAGGCCATCTCAAACATTGCCTCAAAGCTCAACCAAAAAGTGCTTCTCAAAAACATGCCTGACCTCTTCTCAGAACATAAGGCCTGTCGGATCTTGTTTGTATAGTTTGAAATGTCTCCATATGTTGTTTTTTTAAAAGGCAGTCTTCCTTTTTCAATGCAACTCTTGATCTAATCTCATCACACGATAATTCCAGGCAAAGTACACTTCCTAAAGTCAACAGTCTCCTTGAGTATGGAAGCATTCAACATATTCAATCAAGATCCACATCAAAATGGACACACACGACTCACCATACCAAAATGAAGCTTGTTTCAATGCAAAAATGTATAATAATCTTAATGAAGAAATTGAATAAAATATTTTGTTTTTTTTAAGAGCTTCTTTGTATACTGGCATATGTATATGGCAAAGAAACACACACCCTGAGACTTTTGCGTTGGTGTATCGAGATTTCAGGAAAACTGGAGGATAGTAGCCTTAAGTGGAGACTGTGATGGAACAACAGACACAAAAATCACATTAACTACCAAGACACTGACAGACAAAAAGACCAAAGAGAATATTCACTCTTTGGAGTCCAGTAGAGCTGTGGATCTGCTGTTTTCTCAGGCTGCTCAGCTCCCAGCTAGAAAAACACACACACACACACGAAATGGAAACACACCAGACACCGTGGTTCTCGTGTCCCAGCACAAGGCGTGGCGTCATCGACTGTTTGATTTACCGCACATAGAGAACCTCTCCAAAGGTCTTCTGTGGTTTATTTTCACACAAGCTTAATGGGGCTTTCCCATGTTAGTGAGGTTACAATTCACAAAACTCTTCATGTCACATAAATGATTGCATAAGTACCCAGTGGGTCTAGTTGTGGCTAATTCCATACAAATCAAACCGTTTCATGTCATTGCTGCAAAAATCCTATAAAAATACAAAATTTCCATCATATCCTAACAGATGCTGAGAGCTTTAAAGTCCAGTAATGATATCTTGACCTATGATCATATTATTGTTATCGGCCAACATCTGTTATTTGTTAAATCTGACAGTTGATTTATATCGTCTCAGTTCAGTAAAGATAAACATTACTGTCTGAAGCAGGGAAACTAAAATGTTTCACGTCCTCTTGTAACATAGCAACACATTCAGAACTATTATTTGGTGGATTTTTAATCTACATTTCGAAAAGTTCAAACTCTACATGGCACAGAGGTCAAACTTCCTGCCCACAATATGTTTGACTGTAAACTATTAAAGGTCCTGCCAGTATATTGGGCTACATTTACATATTTTGAAATGATAGTTATCAACTGATTAAACAATTGTTGATAGAAGAATCATCTAGTCTATTGAAAGTACAAATTTCACCATTTCTCACATTTCAGCTCACAAAGACGCTGTTTAAAACAGAGAAAAGCAGCAAATCTGACAACCTACAGTAGAATGAGAGTATTTCGCATTTTTGCCTGTTTTTTTTATCATGTTATTGCCTGATTTAGCGATTTAAGTTCCACTGATCAACTAATGCATTAAGTGTTTAAGCCCTAACACACTGCAGAAATTGTGATCGCAGTAGCACTACAAACATCTGTAAAAATCAGAAACCAAAATTTATTAAGAGTATTTTTTCTGCATTCTGCATGCACAAAAATGAATAGTTAAAAATAAACGAGAAATAAGATCCACTAACACAAGAATACATCGTGTTACCATGGTCCTTTTAATAACCTTTGTGATCTGACAGTTCAGTGAACACTGCACTCTATGTCACCTTTATCTTTGCCAGGATGTCAGGAGGGGATCAATAGGAGTCTTTGTGTCAAGAGAGGATGACCCAGATACAGTTGTACCTTCTTCAGACTAACAAACTAAAAAATGGGAGCTGTCTCACACTTCATGTGTGCAGCGCTCACATACTACTGAAACATGGGGCAGTTCTGCAGCGCCTCTGTGGCAGAGCTGTACTGGAGGACGTTGTCATAGAAACAAGTGAGCTCCTCTCGCATGTCCTTGGTACCCCTCCCTCCGGTGCCCCGGTACTTCATGGAAAGTAGCTTGGAGCACAGGTAGTGGAGCCATAGCACGTTGGTATGGGGGTGGTAGTCACTCCAGTTGTTACTGAAAGAGACATAAAACAGCGGATCAATAAATCAACACAGTAACTCTGAGATGATATTGTAAATGAGCACCATCATCAACAACAAAAATGGTTCAAGTTGATTGAGGTAATAGTTCAACTGTTTGGGGAAGGAAAAACAAGAGGGGTTTCTAGATGGAGCTTAATATTTAATAGACGGATATTAGAGAACAACTTCTCCAGATCTTAGCAAAAACAGAAGAAGCATATTTCACAAAATGTCCTTCAAACATGTCAAAATGAATAATTCATAGAACTCAGGCTAACAAACTGTTTTCTGGATGGCCCCTATAAACTTAATATCCCATCACACAAATCATTCTTATCAAGCATGTGTAAAAGAAAAGCCTCTAAATGTATAGATGACATGTTGATTCATCACATAAAAATTATTCATATTAACAGCTGTGAAAATTTGTGTCTGGATTTCAAACTTGTCAGGATTATTAAACTCCTTGTGAATTTGTCCTTTCTTTTTAGCTAAACGTTGCTTAACAACATAAACAATAGAAAGTCTCCATATAAATACTTAACTAAAGTATATGTTATTCAAAATAGAAGTGGGGTTTGTGAAGGGTGACATAATATAGTATCAAGTTCTTCCATATGCATTTCATTAATCTGCTCTATGTGACACCTTCACAGCACAGTTTCTGATGCATACGAAGGACTGACCCGTTCTCCTGTCTCATCAGTCTGTAGATGTCAAACTGGTAGTCTCCCTGACCCATGAAGAGCTCTTCGTCGTTTGCGATATCACAGGAGACTGTTAGATCATCTGGAGAGAACAAAATACGTGCTGTTTTAACATGGCCACATGGTATATAAAGGTGCATAAAACAAATCAATCAAATATGAAAGTAGGCAATCAAACAATTCTGACCTATTTCCAGTCTGGAGAGAGAATAGTCGATGATGCGGACCAGCACCCCTTTGGTTTCCACACAGTGGGTTGTTCCATTCAGGAGGAAGCTCCCCATCTTCTGCCTGGTTGTTTTGACCAGCACGTTGCCCCAGTGGAGGTCCCTGCGGTAAACAGCACAGCGGGAGATAAAGTTCAAGACCGTTACAAGACACCAACAAACCATTCATCACACTGACACCACATATAAACCAGTGGAGTCACTCTGACACTTGGCTTGACTGAGCGCCACATTTTCCACCTGCTGCAGCTTTTAGTGTTAAAGTGGATCACTTAAAGGAAAGTTTCAAAGTGTTTGTTGTTGTTTCTAGTCATTAAAACATTTGTGACATCATACCTGATGGTATATTGTCCAGCTAAATTTATTTTAAATGACAAAGTTAAGGAAGCTGCTTGCATGTGGATTATTCAGTGGTAAAATTGTGGTGACAGAACCCCGTGCTGCAGTTTACAACTACACGCTCTGTAGACCCAGTTAAACACACAATTCAAAAAATTATGAACATAACCTTTGTATCTATAGTAACTAGATCTTAAACGATTATTCAAATAACAGAGAGTAAACAGATTAAAAGACAATCAGCAAACATTAATCTGCACAAATTGTGACAACTGATTAATTAGAGAAAAAAAAATGTTAAGCAAGAAGGACAAGGACAGGACATTTGAATGCATCTTTGGGCTCTGGGAAACTGTGATGGACATTGTTTCTGCTCTGAAATTTTAGACTTTACAATGTCGTGTCCAGCTCAGTAGTGCCCAATGAATGAATGAATGAATGAATGAATGAATGAATGAATGAATGAATGAATGAATGAATGAATGAATGAATGAATGAATGTCTGTCTGTCTGTCTGTCTGTCTGTCTGTCTGTCTGTCTGTCTGTGTGTGTCTGTGTGTGTGTGTGTGTGTGTGTGTGTGTGTGTGTGTGTGTGTGTGTGTGTGTGTGTGTGTGTGTGCGTGCGTTCTACCTGTGTTCAAAGTGCAGCTCCTGCTCAGCGACAGCCATGGCAGCAGTAACCTGATGAAGGATGCTCTTCGCCACCACTAAAGATGACAACTACACAACACAATGGAAGCTTAAATTAAAGGCTGCATTTGTACTTGCACACACTAGTCACACATTTTTTATTTATAAGATAATGATTAGAAAATATAATTTGTTATCTATTAATTCCAAATAATACACAGCATTTACAGAAGCTTGTCTTTTAGATGTTTGGTACCTTCTTTTAGCATTACCTCTGTTTCACATTTAATTATGATCTAACTGACAACTCCAGACATTACTAGGACATTGCTACATTCATGTTTGAGCACATTTTCACAACCAGTGTGCAAGAGTAACGAGCTAAATAAGTACTAAGAGTAGAGCATGAGCTGCTTCAATTTAGACCACAGAGAAATTACAGTATTGTATTTTCATTCCATTTAAAAGTAGCTCCATCTCAGGGTTGTACATTTATCTTTTGTGTGCTGTAGGGAGAAATGTTGTGAACAGTCCCTGACATGTCATCTCGACAGCGGCGCGGGGAGGTACCTATTTATCTGTCATTCTGATGTGACAAGCCTACCTTTCCATTGCTGTTCTCCAAGTCACTGCCTCCGAACTCAAACTCCAGGATTATGAATATCTGATCCTTTTCAAAGAAATCTGAGCAAAGATGCAAAAACAGACCAGATGAAGCAGACGAAACACTCAGCCTGCTCCTCAAAAAGTTGTGAAAGAGCTGGATGGTAGTGTCAAACCTATGGTGAATCAATTCTACTTTTTTGTTCTTTGTTAATTGCAGACAATGTAGTAATAAAAAGTCACAGGAAATTAAACGCCTCTTTTAGTTTCACTACTGCAACCTCAAAGACATGTTGTGAAAAAAATCTTTCCCTCACTGACCTGGTCTGTCATTCTCTGATCCTTTTCGTTGGTCAAATGTGTCCCAAGTATTCAGCAGATCTGGAGGGTAGCAGCCTTTAACACAGTGAAGACTGTGAGGGAACAACATAAAGTCACATTAACACCCAAAACTAGAAGCTCATTCAAGACGACACAGATACATTTGGGCCTTCTTTAAATTGAAATTGAAAAATGTGAGCGGAAATGAGACACGAACAGACAGAAAGAGAATACTCACTCATTGAGTCCAATGAAACCGTGAGTCTGGTTGTGCTGCTTCTCTTTCAGACTGCTCAGCTCCCTGATAGAAAAAAAAAACAAAAAAAAAAACACCAGCGCTGTTCATTAGCGCTGCTGAGCTAGATTACTTTGATGCCAAACATTCAGACTCTATAATCCTGGTATCTCAGCAAATGGACTTGTGTGGTGTGTAGTGGTAGTTTGGCCCTGATGTACTACATACTTTGAGATTATAATCTCATGCAGAATCTCTCCAAAAGTCTTCTGGTCCTCTCCGTTCACCTTCTCACTGCCCTCTATTGGAATAATCTGAAAATAAAATCTTTCACTTCAGAACAGACACACATGAACATTTATCACAAATCTTCATTAATGAACACCTACGTGGTTTCTTGTTAGTGTCATTTTCAGTTTGGAGAAACTGGAGAATAATTTCTGACCATGGCCACAAATATGCGCCCTGCTCAATGTAAAAGGACGAGCTTTTCCTCAAACCTCTGGATCCTAATCAGTCCCTTCTGTTTTTTTGTGATTGTTGAGACCCAACAATCACCATCCTCCATTCTGCAGCAGTCTTTTACAAATTAAACTGAATTATTTTGTGGAGGTTTTTTGAGACATGTTTGTGGTAAAATTGCAACAAAAAAAAGGCAAGTTGGGGAAAAATACCACCCAATGAAGAAAGTGTCATAATGAATCAATTCTTATAATAAAGATAATATGCATACTGCACATCGCAGAAGCAGCTGGAAATATTTGAGTTCTCACTTTAAACTCAAAGTACCTTTGGATGAAAGTAAAAAAAAAATTCCTGAGTTATATAGAATAGAATACAAATGCTTCACCTTGTGCAATGATGTCATCATCAGAGCTTCTATTGAGCAACTTTTCTGCAGAGAAACTGCTGAAATTTAACAAAATTGCAAGGTACCGTAGAGATTGATTGAATTTAGATTAATAAATGTGATTGAAAGATCAGGATTTCTAATCACCTTATACACCTAATACGCCCTTCTCCAGTTACTAAAATTAGCTTAGGTGTATTGGAACAGTCTAGCACAATCATTTCTGACCAAGAAGGAAGTCATCATCTTCTTTGAACCTACAACCCAGTTGAAACTGTAATGACTGCATAGTTATGATACAGGAAGGTACTATACCTCTAACAAAAAGTGATACACATACACACACACAAACACATACTTTGAGTGCAACAGTGTCTCCTGAGGCATTGGTGGTGGAGAACACCTCACCGAAGGTCCCCTCTCCGATCTTCACACACCGTTTCATGTGATGAGGGAGAATACACTCCTCCCAGGGCAGAGGGTGCTGCTGGCTACACTCAGCATACACCTTCTCTGCATCCGACAATTCTGCATCTTCACAGATAACCTGTAACAAAAGACAGAGGAGAGGGAGGTTACACACACGTCCTCAGATTGGAGATCAGATGAACAAAAAAACATTCACAGTCAAACACAGTCTGTAAAAAGTAGTAGAGGGCTAAAAAATAATTTGTATTGTTTGTCAGACAGCAATTTTACAGTATTTTGTAGTTACAGATGTGAGTTGCACCTGGGAGTGGTGGCTCAGCAGCTGTGACCGGAGGTGTTTGGGGAGCGGACACAGCTCAGGCGTGCCAAACAGGTCCTGGCTGACGCCTGCCAACTCCGACCTTCCAGGAGGGCCTGACGGTGACCGACGTGAACTCCTCGGAGTGACCAGCACTAATGAGAGGGAACGAGGGAGAACAGAGCGGTCGAGCCAGTCATGAGGACACCTCTACTTGACCTGTGAACTGGCAGGCTGATTAAACACTGTGGTGTGTATTATTACCCATAGCCCTGCGATGCACAGAGAGGGCAGCTTTGAGTCGGCTCCAGGTGTGTGTGTCAGGTGTTAAATCAGCCAGCAGAGACGAGAAGTTGAGCCGACTTGCTCTCACCGGAGTGGAGAAATTCATGGCGGCTCCCAACAGTTCCTGCACACCGAATGCACAACACACAACTTAAATCCTTCAGTCTTTCAATACGGTTGAGGACTGAGGCAGAAGAAAAGCAATATCTACACACCTGAACCAAATAAGCACCATGTTCAAGTTCAACACAAACAAACATACTTTGCTCAGGTCTTGTCAAGACGTTGTTGTATTTTGTGGTGCTCACAGCAATGAAAAATTAATCGTATTTGAAAAACTTAAAAACTATTAGGGCTGGGAGATATGGACAATAAAATATCATAATATTTTGCACCAAATACCTCGATATCAATATTCCAACAATTTTGTAGGGTTGACTGTTGGTGCTTTCACAACATATTCATACAATATGATTTTTGATAAATAATGATCAGGAGTGTGAATATAATGACTCAGTGGGTAAAGGCAAATAATCAAACATCCAGAACAGTCTGGTGAGTTTAGAAAACGACATCAATTTACTGAAATGCAAACTTTCAAACCAGGAAAAGACAACACTTTAAGCCATATTATGATATCCAAAATCTAAGAGGATATCTAGTCTTATATCATGATATTGATGTAATATATTGCCCAGTGCCTAACAACTACACACATTTCTAGAAATAGCCCCAATACTCGGTGAGTGAGAATAATTCTTAATCTTTGTTGTAAACTGTTTTTAATCAGGAACTTTTACTGTGAAGGTACAAACTAATAAAACGATGGATCCTGTACCAGGAAAGATATAGTATTGTTATATTTTTCAAATACTTTAATCACAAAAACAAAACCACTACCATTAGAGTGCATTTAGGTGTATTAAGACTCAAGTGACACCTCTGGTCAACCAGACTTTTCCCTCACAACCAAGGCAGCAGGGCTGCAGCCAACAATTATACCAATAATAAAGTAATCTATATCATAATATTTGACCTAAATATGAGTCATTTAGTGAAAACGGCAATCACTAGATGCTCAAATGTATGTTTTCTCATTGCTTGTTTTGTCTGACAGTCAACGGACTTGCATTATAAAATTTTCAATTATATAAAATGTCAAAAAGTAGAATTAAATCCTCAAATTTTAAAGGCTTTAACCATCAAATGCTTGTGTTTACTTCATTATTAACAAAACTGTCACCCTTAATCGAAGCTGACGTTCAATAACTGGACTTGAAGCTTCAGCAGTACTTTGCTGTTTCTTTGTGTGTGTTGTTCTCACCCTCGGCTCTTTGTGCTGTGCGGAGATCAGCTCATTTATGCTGCAGTCTGCAGCCGTCCTGCTCCCGAAGATGTGTGAGCTGCCGCTCCCTTTGTTTTTCCAACGGCTCACGCTCATCCCACTCACACATACCTTCCTCGTCATCCCTGGTCGGTCTTTAGACACGCTCCTCCTTTTCTTATCTTTAGGAGCTTGAGACATTTTTTGTCTTTTGGGGACAACGTCGCAGGAGTTCTTCACAGCTTGTTTGTCTGAGATCATCTCAGAACTAGTTGAGCATCTTTTTTTCACTTTCATGGAAGAAGTGTCTTTATTAGAGTGATTGGAGTCACTCTCAGACTGGCGCACAGTCTTTGTCTGGTCATCACTGGCCGAGTCTGACACAACTGTGGGGGGTTTAGGTCTGGCATCTTTGGGATGCAGTATTTCTCTGAGTTGCGATAGCCTCTTTGCTTTGACAGTAAGTTTGTCTTTTAGACAGATCTCCTTCAGTGATGTTGCGAGCCATGCTGCCTTTTCTTCCGTCTCTGGGTCAGCGGACTGAGTCTTGGCTACTGGACGGCTGTTGTTCTTTGACACCTTCCTTATCTCCGTCTTGTCTCCTGAACTTTTCATATCTTCTGGCTTGCCCATATTATGCGTTTGGTCATTTTCATAGAAAGACAAATCTGCCTCTTTCTGCTGTGTGAAGCCTTTGAGTTGTGTCAAAGCCAAGTTGTTGATCTGAACTGAGCATCTCTTAGCAAGACATCTGTTCTTTGCTGCTCCCACCTCATCTGCAGTGAACAGCGGTTGCACAGTGCTATTGGCTGTCATCATTTCAAAGCTGCTGTCTGTGTGGTGGGTAGATTCCACAATCAGCACCGACTCTGACTGCTCAATGGATGCTTTGATGCCCGAGTGTTCAGCTGACTGCCTATATTCAACTACAGGTGAAACGTTGGAGCTGTGACTGTCAGTTACAGTAGCTGCTTCTTCAAAACGATTTACTGACTGTAAACAATCACTGCTTTTATCATTTGTCACAGATACTTGGATATTATGTGATGCTGTTAGAGAACGTGACAGATCAACAGTTTGACTGCTGTCCACAGACTGAGGCTGGTTATGGATCGAGCTTAAATGTTCCAAACAGGATGAGTAGATTGTTTCACTGCAAAGTTGAGTGACAGTGAGGTAGTCTAATCTTTCTAGCTTCACTGTGCAGCGCTCGGTCAAACACTTCTCCTTCAGAACCTCTATGAACCACTCCAACACAAAATTGCTGCTTCCACTGTCTGTAGGGAACAGAATCACACTCGGTAAATCCTCCCCATGCTTGGTCTTTGAGTCTTCGCTGTGGCTTTTGGCTTCTTCACTGGAGCTACTTCTGTTGGGCTCCAGAAATAAATCAACAGCTGGTTCTCCACGGTGATGCTGGTGCGGTTCGTTCTGCAGCTTCTCCCCTGAGTGGAGCCCAGTGAGTGACGGTGGGGAGACAGACTGTGCAGGTGAATTCAGGTCTTCTGGAAATGAGCTCAAGACATCTATACAGCTTACCGAGACGGATGGAAGAGTGGATGGCTGATCACAGATGGGAAAGAGTTTAAGGTGTCTATGATTGCTGAAGGCTCCTGCTGAGGGTGTAGAGCAGAAGATGGGTTTCCTGGGACTGTGATCTGCCGACTCGTTGAGAGACATCTCTCGGAAGGGGTGGGTGGCAAAGGTAGAGGTCCCTGCAGCATTGACAGAGTTCTCAGCACTAGACGACCCAAATACTGGACGGATCCCCCTTCTCCTGGTAGGCCGCTGAATCCTACTGGAATTATGCGCTCCACCAGTAAAGTCATCTGAAGAGCTGAGCAGACTGATCACAGCTATAGGGAGTTTGGGTTTAGTGGCAGTTGCACGCCTGCGGTGGGTTACAAAGCGGCCGGCTGAGGAAGGCTGAACACTGAGAAAAAGAAATAGAGGAGGAAAAGAGGTAAGGGTTAGAGAAATTATTAATAGGACATATATGCAGCTGGCAATCCGCAGCTCTGTAATACAGGTGTGAACAACCTGACAAAACACTTACTTTGAGTCTTTCTTCATTTTAACTGAAAATCTAGGGTGTTTCGGTGCAGACGTTTCTTCCTCACTGTCACTGGTGAAAGAAATCCGCTGACCTTTCTGCCTCGTCAAAACTCCTGGTGCAGACACGAGTCGGCTTTCTCTGTTGACGCGCAGACACAAACACAATTTCAGAAACAGACACAAAACGTATTTATGCAACGGAGTAATTTTAAACAAGCACATGGCTTTACGCAGCCATGAAAATGTGACCTGGCCAATGGACACCAAGAATTGTTCCAAATCCAACTTTATGAGTTAAAGTAGAGACTGGGGACACAATGAAAATATAGGTCTGCTGGACCCACACAAGCATCTTTACACATACACATGAAAGGAAGAGCAACTTCAGAAACTCATCTGCTGGTACTGTTGTAATGACCTGAAAAAACAAAACAAATCACAACCACAAAACTGTGCCCATGCTCGGGAGCTTTGTCGTTATCCTAAATGTGTTCTGGTCATGCTTGCCAATGCACAGACCTGGTTGTCTTTGTCTGCTTGAGGCGAGGAAGGGGAGGAGAGAGCCTCCTGATGTTGTCTTCATCACTGTTGGTCTCTGTCAGACTTAAACCACAAGATTTTCTCACGACACAACCTGATGCTCTACGACTGGAGACACGAGTCTTCTTCCCTCTTAGGAAAAATGAGGAGCATGAGAAAAGGTCAGGAAATGAGACATTAAATGATGGATGTATTATTCATCCTGGACAAAATATTACTAAATCCAATTAACAATATAAGCAATGACTGTTATGTTATGGACCACTCAATTTCAAAATCTATATCAATGAAATGTGTTCACAGACCTGGTTATCTTGCTCTGCTGAACAGGTGGAGGATGAGGATGAGAGGGGATGAAGATGTTCTCCTCATTGCTCATATGTACGTCATCACAACTCCTCTCGGTCAAACTATGCACGGCTCTCTTCTTGGCAGGACGCTTTGCTCTACGACTGGCAACACTATGAAATGACCAACAGATGAAGACTTGAGGGGCAGTAAAGACATTACAGAGATATGTAATAGAGGTAGGATAGTTTAGTTTATTGTCAACACTAACATTAAGAGAGTGAACTTCACTATCAATTTTTTTTGTTATATGTAATTCCCCCCCCAAGCAGATTTCCCTGCCCTGGCTATGCTTTAAAAACCATAAGTCATAAATCTTGAATGCACCTGGCAATTTGATTTATTAAATCATATGAAACAATGACACTTGGCATCCATGTGTTGATACATATTGACACACTAAAGAGCCTAAGACTATGCTGTATAAAATGTTTTCCATCAACCCTCGTTTCTACAGGACCTAATTTAGAAATGGGGATTTCTGAACTACAGTTTTGTGTGGTTTATGGCCACCATGTACATGATAAACTAAACCCGAATAATAACAATGGTTAAGCTGATTTTTTTTTAATTTTTTTTTATTTTTTTTTTTTATTATTAGACTGTAAGAAAGACAAAAAATGTTCAACAGACTTGACTATTTTCGATTTAATCATACCTTATCCTCTTCGGTTTTGGGGCTTCAAAGACGGAGACGTCCTCTGTGGAGGCGGTGCTGTCGAAGGCCTGCTTGCGGTCGTCGGGTAAAATCCACGCGGACACCTTTCGCCTCTGTTTCCCGTATGTTTTCAGATATAACGGCCTCGACGGCAACATGTTGTAAATTACAGCTCTAACCGTGTTAGAGACAAAAATATAACCGGAAAAGAAGTGTTCGGAAGCATTTAACGTTGCTAACTTTTGCTAACTGTTAACTGGGGAAACAAAACTAACCAATCAACAGTTTATTCACAGCAATCGACAAAATGTATTCAAACTCGATCTAAAGAGCCATTTCCGTAATCAATTACTTTGCCAGCATCTTTTCAGTGTTTCGTCCATTTCTGTTTTGAATCCTCCGAACGCTCCACACCCGCTTCTTATTCAAACTACTCGACGCCGGTGATTGGTCAACAGCCTGTGATGATGTGAGCACAGCGCCACCTGGCGGTTTGGAGTAGTTACAGCCTGGACATGGGGGAGAGGAAGAGGCTGGCTGCAGCAGTGGCAGCCAAACAGAGGCCCCTGGGCCAAGTCCCGCCCCTTCGTGGAAAATATAAGGCCCCACAATCAGAGCTGAAGTTTTTGCTTTTATAGTTTACATCACCATAACATAATATCTATAACTCTCCTGTAGGTAACAATATATGTACCAGGCTTGTGTTAAATAGCCTACCAATGAATATTACCATTACTATCTGATAATGGTCAGTAATTTGCATGTTAGAAAAATATTATAGTTGTATAGTATTGATGAAGCAATATAGCAAACATACACTGATTAGGATAAATAAAGTGAAGTAGTACACCGCTATCAACCACGGCATTTACTTTACTCAAAACAATATTCAGGAGCCATGATATCTATATGATACATGATATCTTTATGGAGGTTAAGTTGTTTGTGAAGTGAAACATTTGGATAATTATTGTAACATCTTTACTGTCGTGGTTAAATTTCTCTTGGGCCAGGATTTTGGTAATTGCACGACAATAGGGACTAAAAACTGAGATAGCAAATGGCAATAGTGGGAATGCATTCCTTTGACATACACGATGTAGTAAGTAAGTGTAACCACCAGGTGTCATCATTATATTAAGCTGTTATGTGAATAAGACTGTTTACAACAGTGGACCACAGAATTTTGTTTATTCTAACATCAAAGGTTAACTATTTGTATCACAACTTTAACAAGTGTCAGACCTGTCTCAATTGGACCCGTTGAGGCTGCAATGTTAAACCGTATTAGCATATTTCGAATGAGTTAGCAATAATTGTAAAATACACTTAATTGAAATGTGGTCATTAGTTTTAGAAGTATCCTTGTTGTTAACTGAAGTGGAAATTGTGACCAGTAGATAGCACCGGAAGAAAGGTCAGGAGGTCAGTAGGTCAGAGCATCTTTATTATTTGAGTTAAAATCATTGGGAAGAAAATAAAAATAAAACAGTGTATGATGCCAGAATAAATTTGTGTACCTTTGCATTAGACTTAAACTTTCTACACTTTGCCCGGAGAAAACGATTTCTGGCTAAAGTCCAGAAATGAGTTGTGCAGAATTAATGCACTTATTGTAAATATTCTGGGAGGAAAAATTTCAATAGTCCTGCCTTCTGCTGGCTGAAAACTGAGTTGTATAAAATCTCAGAAGGCCACAGAGCAGAACACTTTAATGATGTGTAGCATTTCAGTAAAGGCTATTTTGGAGTTTCATATGAGATACTAGACTTTGAAGACTCTGCAAGATGAATTTCATAACATACAGACATGAGGAAGCAGTTATGGGTCTAAGTTAGGGGAAACAATTAAACCAGTTGTAACCACGCCTTTGCTTTGAAAAAGAATTGGCAACACTGCACACAATATTTAGATAGTAGTCTAAAAATGAAAACCACAAAATCAGACACTAACAGCCATCACGTGCCTGAACAAGAAATTACATTTTTAATACATGTGAAACTCATGGATTAAACAGATTTTACTCTGACATTTTATAATTTGTTACTGATTTTTTTTTTTAAAGAAGAAATGTATAGGTACTACAAACCATTATGTGTTGAAAATTAAAAACTACAAAATAAAGTAACAGCAACAATATCCCACATTTAAACAGTCAAATGAAAGATAAGAACTATGTACAAAATTACTACACTATCCTCTTATGCAATGGCCTACAATCCTATTTTTCTAAATGATGTCTTCATTTAGGCTATGTGTTTGCGACTGTGTTATATTTTAGTATATGCCACAGCTATTCAAACTTAAGCTTTATTCTTTTATCTCATACTTGTTAACCATCCCATAGCAGTATTATATTGAAATTTCTTCATATTATATCGAAATAATACCCAAATTATGTTTGATTGTTCTTTGGTCAAAAGGGCCAGCTCTGTCCTGGACAGTCCTCTGGACTCCATAGAGGAGGTGGGTGAGAGGAGGATGTTAGCCAAGCTGACATCGATCATGGACAACACTTCTCACCCTCTCCATGAGACTGTAGGAGCTTTAAGCAGCTCCTTCAGCGGCAGACTGCTGCACCCTCAGTGCAGGAAAGAGCGCTACCGCAGGCCGTTTGTTCCGACGGCTGTCAGACTTTGAACACCACCCTAAAATAACGCTGCATTGTTCATTTCATTACCTGGCACTTTTTCTATTCATCCTAAATCGTATTTTTTTGTTTTTGCTTTGTGGATCTAGTGTGTGTGCGTGTATTTATTCATTGCTCTCATTTTTTTTTTCTAAAATAATTATTTTTATCTATCTTATTTTACGTATACGTATTTTAATTTTTTTCATAGTGTGTGCACCTTTTTTGTGTTTCTATGCTGCTGTGACGACTAAATTTCCCCACTGTGGGATTAATAAAGTCTAAATCTAAATCATCTAAATCTAATCTGCATTGTTGCAACTTTACATAACTTCATATTAGTATAAATAGGCTTGTAAAATATCGGTATTTAAATCTGATATGCGATTTTGATCTGGAAAAGCATTAAATCACACCAGTGATTTGGCACAAGTATGACACACTGGTCTAAAATAGCGTGTTTTGCTTTTTAACTTAATTCCTTCCAGAAACATAGAAAACTTCACAGTTTGCAAACGTCCCTCAGTTGAATTTAGATCAGTCATTTGACGCTCCAACACAGGTTAAAGTGGAGATGATAGGCTTACGGCTCTCTTGTTACACGAAGTAAAAAAAAACCAAAAAATTAAAATTAAAAATTAAAAATAAATAATGACGGAGGAGCGTTTGCTTCCGGAGCAGCGTCTCACAGTTCCCCCTGTCGGACACCAGCGGCATCTGGGAGGGAGGAGAGAAAGAAACAAGCCAAGAGAGAACGGAGGGGAGGAGAAAAAAGACAGGAGCGCAGCGAGGAGGACGTGAACCCGCCGGAGAGGAGGTGAGTGATGTGGTATGCCGAGAATTTTCGCTTGAATACCGGGGGTGTTTCGCTAGTTACGGTTTGCTCTCTCAACCTAAAAAAAACCCCCGTAACTTTCCATCTTCTTTTTTGGCGACGCATTTTTTTATGGCTTTTTGAGGGGCCCTGCTGTGTTGTTGCAAACAAATCGGGAAGGTGGGGGAGAAGAGACCCGGGGAGGCTGCTGCGGCGGCAGATGGGAGGGGGGGGGGGTGCATTTACAGGACCCGGCGTGCTGCTTTGACTTTTCCTCAAGAGATTTTTTTTTAATTTTTTTTTATTATTATTGGGTCTTACGCACCTCTGCACGAGCTCTCGCGTAGTGTCAGGGAACGTTAATGGAACGTGGTCGCGAGCGGACTGCCGCCGGTCGCCGCTTCGCTTTGACGTCCGCTGCTTCAACTCGACCCGCTGTGGCAGGCAGGACATTCAACGGAGGCGCATGAACGTACGCAGACAAACAAACCTGTAAAAATAATAACATTTGTGGAAGCTCACGATGCTTTAAAACGGGCGGCCGTAATTCACGCAGAGGGGCCCCGCGCGCAGGTAAGTGGTTGATAAACACAACACCGGTCGACCATTAAACTTAACCAACCACCGTACAAAAACAAAAGCGGTTTTATGCCCCCGCGTCCCTAAACACCTTAATATATAGAGTAGTTGTCACTTTTTTACTGGGCTTCTGTATATTAACAAATGTCATGCCATTATGTCAACCTCTCTGAAATATGTACTTTATATTGAAATATGAAATGTCATGCCACTATGTCAACCTCTCTAAAATATGAAATTTATATTGAAATATGAAACGTCATGCCATTATGTCAACTTCTCTAAAATATAAAATTTATATTGAAATATGAAATGTCATGCCATTATGTCAACCTCTCTGAAATATGAAATTTATATTGAAATATAAAATGTCATGCCACTATGTCAACTTCTCTAAAATATGTAATTTATACCCCACCAGTGAGTTTTAGTTAAATTTAGGGACCATGCTGAAATATTGCGTAGCCTATACAATTCTAAAAATAGGCAACTTCTCCCTTTTGTTTTTGTAAAGTCAGCAGGGCTGCGATTTAAAAATCCATTATTGGTGTCAAAGATGCACGATATCCCGATATTTTCCAACACTTTTGGACAATTGTCAATATCGACATATGCAAATATTCTCTTTGTTCTTAAATTTGTCATGAGGAAGATTGTCACCGGGGGGCATGACTAATAAACGTTATGTAAATGCAAAATAAGATGAAAATACTTTGCACCAAAACTATTGATGCCGGCAGCGATGCAAATTTGTAACCGTTTTTCAAAAAAGGTTCGCTCATTCTTCCAGAAAATGATGGATTCATCGTCGTTCAGTGATGATCTTGTCCTGTTTCTCTGCACCGGATGAAAAAAGAGGAGATTTTGGTACGTAAAGCCAAACCCGCTATGAAACTGAGGTCTGCTGACTACCAACTACATCCGAAATGCAAACTACTCGCTATCCTGACAGCTTGGTGGTTCGGCGATGCTGCACCATAAGTTGTCCTTGATATTGTTGTCGGTGTTAGTAGGACTTGGGATGGGAAAACTGAGAAAGATCAACCTCCTTCTTCCTGAATTTGCAGTGTTGAATAATTGCGATGTGGCTCCTCCGAGCATCACCGACGCTGAGCAGTCATCCCAAAAAGCAACTTTGATATCTGCTATCAACACAACGGTCGTACTGTTGCACCCTCGTTGCTCGTTCGCGCGTGACGCACCCTCACGCTGGCGACATGGCCTCGAGCATTTAGGCTTAATTGAAGCCCCGTTTCATTTAAAAGCGCGAGCTGCCGATATTATCAAGAATCCCTACTTTGTGTTTTATTCATTAATCATAAAAAGCATTTAATTGCATCGATTTTTGACAAGCAAGAACCAGCAAAAGTCGGACGTTTTTACCTCGGCAGAGACTTAAACAGTTAATGTCTAAATTACTTCTCTGTCATTTGAGGAATCGGTCTAATCGTTTCGGCACGGACGAGTTTCCTGTGCTGTGGTTTCAATCCAGACTTTCTTCAGCTCCCCACTGTATCCTGTGTTTTGCCCCTTGTGGGGGTCTCTTGTCTTTGGCTACAATTTAAGTAATAAAAAGGCTCATTGTGAAACAAACAAACAGACATAAAGGAGGGTATTCTCTTGACTTGTGCATATTACGTGGAATAGTCTGGAGCTATAGGCCATCGGAGCCCCTGGGGAGGAGGGGGGAAGCGAAGGCTTGTGTTGGTGCTTGGTGCTGGACGTCCACGGCCAGCTAATCATTTCCAGCCTTCCTCTGGTACTTTGTGCCAGGCACTCGAGATAATACGCCTGTTTGTTTTATACAAACATGGAGCCACTTAATTGCTTGTTTATGTTTTGTGATTTAAAGAACCAAGAGAATGATGTGAATAACTTTCCTGTTTTAATTTTCTTGGCGGTAGAAGGGAGGCAGATACGTGTCTGACATGTTATGATTGTGCATAAAGACGTAGAGAACAAATTGCCAAGAGCTTTTCCACTCAAAACCGTCCACTGATTAACTTACACAGGGACTGGATGTGTTGTTGCGTAATTAGGGCGTACAAACTTGTGACACACTGATTTGTGTTTCTGTGGACGGAGAAGAGACACCGAAGTTGTTGACAAAAACATGAATTACCAGTGGACCGGTCTTCTGCTTTTAGACGGCTCCTCTGAGCTTTCGCTCCCTTCCCTCCCTCCTGGTTACGCCAGCTCTTTGTGCACTTGTTTTGCATCACATTTGCACAGATGCATGTGCTTCCTCGTGTGCACATTCGGGACGTGTATTTGTACAGCAAACTTGTCAAAAAAAACACAATGAATGGAACCTGGGATAATCAAATACCCTATTTCCCGACACACTTTTATAGTAAACAGCTAGGGCTCACCTTTTTAGGCTGTGGTTGTGGTGATTTTTCTTCTAAAGCTTCGGCTGCAGCGTTGGTTTGGTGAGTTAATTAGTGTCAGCCACGGAATTGAATGTGTCGGTGTCTGTACCACCGTAGTAGAAATGGTGCACTGTCATCCTCGGCCTGCCTCTCTGCTTCTCCTCCCTCTCTCTGTCCTTCCAGGCTTCCTACCCTGCTGTCTCGCTCTTCTCGCAGACCTGGCACTGGTCTGCAGAGTGTGTGTGTGTGTGTGTGTGTGTGTGTGTGTGTGTGTGTGTGTGTGTGAGAGAGAACATGATGTCATTGCTAATTGCTCAGGGCTCCTGGGCTGTTAAGTTGGTTTATATTCTGCCCCCTCTCTCAATCACTCCATCCCATCATTTACTCTCCCTCCCTCCCCCCTGTAGCATTTCTATACAACATCAGGAATCGCTGAGTATGGAAAAAGTGACTTGGACATTTATGGGCCGAGTTTTTTGGCCAATCAATGCAGACTGTTCCTGTGTGCTTATGTGTGCGTGTTTGTTTCGCGTTGATTTTATGAAAGTGCCTCAGTTTACATGGCCCCTCCTCTGTATAGGTTGGGCTGTCCCAATTGTTACACAATCGCTTGCTCATGATTATTTGAGCTGACCGCACGTCGTTCTGCATAATTGTTTCCATTCATCTGTATAAAAACAGCTGGATGAAACCAGCAGAAATGTCGTATTTCCGTCACTTTTTCCATGTCGTTTTCCATCGTTTGAGGTTTGACTGGCGCTCTTTCAATGATGTCATCTTGTTGCGCCGCATTCTTCGTCTTTGGTTGAATGACAGATGAGTGAAGAATTAGCGCTACCGACGGTTTATCTCAAGGCGCTTAACTTCCAGTGTTTGTCTGACTGCATTTTAATCAGTCTTTGTTGACATTAATCATGGATTTAGTTGCAAATCCAAAAACCACAGCTATTAAATGTTTTTTTGTTCCATAAGGTGTATGTGTATTAATTAAAACTATGATTATGCTACAAAAAAGTGAATGGAAAAAGACAATGAAACTGTTAATTGCAATTGATGGGCAAAATAAAGGGTATGCACACATGCATTTACATATACTGTACACAGTACAATTCAACATTGAATAAAGTTGCAGTTTAGTAATGTATGCTGTCACATCATGAAGCTGTGAGCATGTCAAACACACCAAAACACCTCTTGATATCTATACTAGCCTCAAAGCACGCTGCAGATTGGATATCATTATGTTGTCCTGACTATAAGTGTGTGTGTGGTGCTGGGACTTTCTTGCCTTGCAGCACCAACCTGTTAGTCTGTGTGTGGTCGATGTCACGTACGGCAGCTGACAAAAAAGGATGGTGAAAGTGTGCATGTGCGTACTTGCTGGTGTGACTGTGTGTGTGTGTGTGTGTTTCTGCGTAGGTGTGTGTGAGTAATCGGATAAAGAATATGGAGAGATCATTTACCACCACCCTCCTTCCCCTGTGAAACAATACCGCTGTTCCACCCTTGACTAAACGTGTGTGTGTGTGTGTGTGTGTGTGTGTGTGTGTGTGTGTGTGTGTGTATTTTTGTGTGTGGAGTCAGACCAGATTGGACAGATGAATGATGAATTAAGGACAGCAGAGACTAGATTCATCCCCGGCTGTCAGGTTGGCAAGATAACCACACTACAATTTGTTTGTGTGGATTTATGTGTGGTGGTGGTGGTGGTGGTGGTGGTGGGGTTGGGGTGGGGTGGGTGGTCAGGGAGACTGTATGTGTGTTGTCAATCTTTTTCTCCATCTCATTCTTTTCACTTTCTCTTTCAGCCCTCTATCGATGCCTCTCAATAGGGTTATTGTGCCCACAGTCAGGCAGGCTGCAGTGTATGTGTGTGTGCGTATGCATTGTTGTTGCAGGGAGCAGACAGCCGTGAGGTGTGTTTGAACAGCGAAGGAGCACAGAGGCCCAGTTCATCCTGTAGGGTGTGAAACTGAATGATAGGGCCCCCTTTTTTTCTCTTTCCACATCCCTCTGTCTGTCTGTCTCGCCTGATTTGACAGTTTTTCACCCACATGCTCACTCCCCATCGCCGTCTTTTTGCCCAGTTCTACTTTGCATCTCAGTTTTCTTTCTGTGTGTGTGTGTGTGTGTGTGTGTGAGAGAGCTCTGCCGTGTAACGTGTCAGCTCCGGGCAGGCGTCACTGATGGACTGTCTTCTCGCTGTCAAGTCTGCCTTGTGATTTGATCGTCTGTAGGCATGTTATTCTGCCAACAAATTACCTGTGGAAGCAGGCGAGGAAGATCGGCGCTCCAATTCAGCGCACACACACACACACACACACACACACACACACACACACACACACACACACACACACATTCTCACCCACTCTTTTGTTTATATGTTTCTGTTTCTGATGTTGTCTTTTCCACATCACTGCACTTTCACCTGTATACCCCCGTCACTCCCAGTTCAGCTGCACGAGGGTTTTGACATTCCTCTCTCTCTGACTTTCAAACACCTACATCGTCAAATGCTATGAAAGCCAGAATGTGATGAAAGAATTGGCCCACTGTAGCGAGTTCAAGGATTTCTGCTGTGCTGTCTCAAAAAAAATGATTGAGTCGGTGTCTCACTTCTCTTTTCCTCCATCTTTGCTTCAAAGACCACTTGCGTAGATGGATAGGTGTTCAACTCTTAACAGTTAACTGTAATGCACAAGGAAAATTCAGAAGCTAGAAATTCTTGGACTGATCGCAAGGCCTGTCACATATTTGCAGTACACGCAATTAGAAAGTAGACCTGAAACAATTCACCCATATTGCTTTAGGCATTTTTCAAGGAGAAAAAAAAGGGATTCAGCTTCTCGGATGGAGGGATTTGCTGAGTAGTTACAGTATCGCAGTAAACTGAACACAGTGGACTTTTGGTCACAAGACATTTGAATATGTCAACATGGATTTTTTTTTTTAAGTTGTGATTCACATATTTTCATCTTTTTGATCCTTCATACACGTTATAATTGGAAAAACTGATCATCTAATTAATTCATAGTAAGTACATTTTCATTGCAGCCCTATTAGAGAGCACATAGTATGATATTAAATACATATCATGTGCAATGGCTACAATGCTGTCAAGGATCATCAAGCAGATATAGAATATCTCTAAATATTCCACTGATAAAGGACGATAATTAGCACCAAACCCTCATTGTGTTGCCTTTTAACTGAGCATTATTCACAGTCGAATAATTGCCGTGATGATTTTAATGGTTTAAAGCTCACATTGTCTTAAATCTGCTTTTATTTGTCACTGCTCAGTCAATCAATCAAATACTTTATGTATCCTTCATGGGACAATTAAGGTCAAGCAACAACAACAACACCAGATTCAAGCCAGCACACAATACAACATTCAATACTGAACATAAGCTGCAAGTAAGGGAAACATGAGATCTTGTGATGAGCATGTGCTTGTAGTTTACTGGTGCATTCATACATGGTACATTGATATTCAATATAATGAGAGTAACTTGATTTTAGCCATGTGTCCGAGCACTGAGATGACTTTACCTGACATGCTAAAACTGATCCGGATTTCTCTCCGGAAGATTGTTCAGCAGATGCAGTTTTCCACCCAGATTCTGATGCATCTAATTTTGTGATCAATTTAGTTAGTATCTGGCAACCAGAGAAATACATACACTCATGACATAGGATTCACTGTGTGGAAAAGCATGCCTGGCATTTCCTGAAAGGTTAAAGTTTTGTTTTGTGTATTCATTTGTTTCTGTTAGTTAGATGCTTTTTCTGGTGAGGTGGCCCTCCTCTATAAAACAGACTTGCTCACTATAGCTTTTACAGGGTTACCACTTACCCTCTCTTCCTTCTGTGGCTCCAGTTAACCTCCATAATGAAGGCCAGAGTGTGTGAATTGTATCAGACACATTCCTGTGTGGTGAATGTACAGGATGACAGGTGATAGGAATGTTGAATCATGATTGCAGTCATTGCAGTGATTTGGGTTTGTGACCAGATTCATTTCTGATGTTTTACATCATTTCCTGTGGTGGGAATAAGTCAACGGCAGTGGTCGGGATGTGATGCAGTGTCAGCCTTGCCGTAACAGTTTTAAAGTGATTCATAAAACCAAAATAGCATATAATGTTTTTATGAAGGTTTTGTAGATTAAAATTTAAATTAATTGAACAGTGTAACAATCATAAACTACACAGTACTGCAATTTGCTTATTGGCTTTGCGCTGACTTTGCAAAATAAGTGGATATGGCAGTTGCGGCCCAGACAGTGACAGTGCAGTATTGGTCTACCAGCCGTGGTCAGCTAGCTGTATTATTCCCATCCACAACCAGTATCCAGTCAGAGAAGAATGCCTCGTTAATGTTAGAAAACAACAACATTAATTTCCATTGATAGGAAAGGAGAGAGGCACAGGGCGAAAGAGACAGCCATTGTGTAACAGAAACAGATGGCAAGAGCAAGAAAAGGGGGTGATTTAAGTATTGGAGACAGAGCGATCATTGCAGTAGTGTCTGTGGTTCCTTTGGCAGAGATGGGACATTCCTTTTCTGATGAGTCACTCTTTCTCTTCGATCCACTAACTCTCCTGACATCTCGTGTTCTTTAAAGCTTGTACCCTTTTCCCCGCTCTCTTACTTTCTGAGTGTCTCCTCTTCTCACTGTCTCTGAGACACGGTCGTTTTTGGCAAATAAGTCAGACCCTCCAGCCAATCAGAACAGACATTATCATGGTACAGCTTGCCACAGGCTTTCAAATAAAAAGGAAGATAACAAGACTGTACTGAAATGAGACACACACACACACACACACACACACACACACACACACACACACACACACATACATACACAGCCTAAGCGCTGCATCGGTTGTGTCTAGACTTCCCTGTCCTCTCGGATGTCCTGTCACATCTCGGCTATATATAGGATACGCAGTCTCTCCACTGCTTCTGCCCTCGCCTTAGATCTGAGAGACCTTTTATGCATGTGCATATCTGCGTGTTGTCAGTGCTGGAGGGAGAAGGCTTTTTATATATATATAGCCTGCCTCCATGTCCACTGAAAAAGAAGACAAAGGAGTTGTAATGGTCGGAGTCAAGCGAGGAAGAGCACAGTCTCTAATATAATTCTAATAAAATGAATGATCATGATGAAAGAAATGACAAGAGCTTGCAATCTGATTGTAAAAACATAACCCTAACCTGATATAAAAATACGGACAACAATTTATTCATCCCCCTTTGAAACTGTGCGGAGATATTTTTAGTATTCAGAGCATTAAAAGAAGGTGAGAGAGGTGTGTGTGTGGTGGAATGAACAATTCACAATTTCAAAGAGTGCAGATTTCAAATGCAAGAGTCCCAATTTTAACTACAATGTAGGCTATTAACGACACCTTTTTTAAACTATGAAAGCAAATTTACTCAGCTGAAAATAACATGTTAATTCAGTCAGTTGGTCAAATTACAAAATGTAGGCCTTGGCTGTTGAATTCCCACTGTTAAAGTAATAATCATGAAGAATATTATTTAAATACATGTCTGTTAAGTCACCGCCTTTCGCTGAAACAGATAACATAAGCCCTCTTGTTTACAGTATTAACAGAACCAGCTGGATATCTGTGGTGACATTCCCCACCACAGAGGGTAGGCAGAGAAAACATAACCGGCTCGTTCCTCAGCTAACTGTCTGAAGTCGAAGAGGTCACAGCGTTGGGATCTGTGGGAAATGAACTCCAAAAACACAGCTGCGAATACCGCTACCACCGAGGGGAACCAACCGGGTAAAGTGGGAAACGTTACCGTAGAGGACTTTTAGCTGGATAAGATGGAGGTCGGCCTGCGTTTCTGTTAAGTGCAGAGGGACCAGCTGACTGGGAATTATTTTTCTAGCTAATATTCTTGGTAACTGCATCATCTTCAGACCAGCAGGTATCCGCTAACTCGTTCGTGATCGAGTGCAAACGACTAACAGCTGGTGGGACTCGAACAGCAGCGTGTTCGCAGAGTGCGAGCAGATTCAGGCGAGGAAATATTGATGAATCCCAGATTTGTGCGTCAAACGTTGGTGCGCACAGTGCGAGCGTAGATTTGTGCAGACGCACTGTTGGGTGAATGAGGCCCAGTGAGTCCTACCTGAATAACATGAGACTCGCGCAGGCTGTTATCGCAGTTTAAAGTAGGGCGTGACCAGGTGTTGAAGAGCGAACATCGGTGAGGATGTTTACAAAACGGAAAAAGGATTTACAGATAAGAAAAAGCAGGAACCACAGGCTCACGACGAACTCTAATATAAAGGTGGCTTTCCTCGTGTCCGACTGCGCTCCTGGCACGACTTGTTGCGTTCAGCGTTTTGGCTCCAGGAAAGAGCCGCGCTATCGCTACGTCACATTCGTTCTTGCTGCAAGACCGACTCCTTGCTTTAAGGACCGAAATGGTCGAGCCTCCTTTTTAGTGTGTTTCACTCGGCGTGAGCGTGTTTTCGCCGTGTACCGACCCCTCCTCACCCAGAGGAAAGAGAGGCTCTGTGAAGCGGGAGGGTATCAGGGAATGGGGGAGGGGTTACAACACTACAACACACTCACTCCCAAGTTTCCCAAATCCGGGAAATCGTCTCTTGGCTTTGTTTCAGTTTAAGTTATTTTCCACGTCACAGGAAGAATCTGCGTGTGTGTGTGTGTGTGTGTGTGGGGGGGGGGGGTTCTAAGTGTGTTACAAAACCATTTCACCCCCCAGTTGTATTTCAGCTATGTTAGCTGGATTTGATACATCAGGACTTCTCAGAGCGTGCCATAGCTGCTCTGTCTTTTACTCTGTGTCAGGCAGGGCGGTACCTAGGGTGTCAATAAGTAACTTTATATGCGTTTCCCACCCACTCTCACCCTCCCTTTCTATTGTATTTACCTTTTCGTGGTTGTTGATCTTCGCCTACCCTGAAGCAGTGAATGGAACATGTACACGCACGTGGTCACAAATGGTCATCACTCACCTTTATTCTTGAGGTGTGTATCTGTGTGTTTTTGTCTGCTTCGTTTGTTGTCCAATTAGAGGTGTTTTGCCCCCAGTCGCGTTGACCCACCCGAACACCCACCCACCCAAACATGCCTGAGATTCTTTGGCACACCCTGAAAATTCCTCACTCCTTTCCTTTCTTTTGTGGTCATTTTTTTTTTTTTTCTCCCACTGTTCCACCCATGGAAACCACACAGGTGGAAAATTACATCTTTAGCTGTATGTGTACAGTACAGTACATTGGCGCATTCATAAATTCACACACACACACACACACACACACACACACACACACACACACACACACACACACACACACACACACACACACAGATGCTGTAAGCCTTGAAATGTACTTTAAGCCCTGACTATACAAATGGAATTATAGTGGAGCTATTTCTGTCTTTCCGTCACACTCACTATAGGCTGCTGCTGCAAGGACCATGTACAGCCTTGGGAGCACGCTCAAACCGTATAAACGTCCCATTGCAAGCAATGTCTGTGTGTGTATGTGTGTTTGTTTGTACACAAGATTATTTAGACTGCAGTCTCAGTCAGTGTTACTTTGTCTCTGTTATTTCCTGCAGTTGACAATGCAGGGACACACACACACACACACACACACACACACACACACACACACACACACACACACACACACACACACACACACACACACAAGAAGGCTTCCTAGTTTCCGCTGTTATTCTGTAGATGGCTTTTGTTTTCTTCCCAGCTTCCTCCTTTTTTTTCGGACACACACACACACACACACACACACACACACACACACACACACACACACACAGAGGAAAATACATCCTCTAGTCTGTCATACACCAGACTTGACCAGTCTGCTAGTAGAGATACTTGTCTGATAGATTTGTGTGGGGCTGATTGATGAATTTTTGTTGTGTTACTCTGCCTACTACAGCCATTTCTTTCATCAAGTTGCTTTTAGATGCAAAATATTTAGCTATGCCACACTCTTCAGATTAGATCTTTAATAAACCTGCTCTATATAGTGATCTTTGAAGTTAGTTCAAAGTACATAAGAAGTGTAGAAAAGAAAAATAAACCAGACAACCACAGAGCAAAAACAGACAGTTTTTAAATTGGCAAGTAGTACTACAACTTGTTGAACAACTTTGAAGTTTAACAAAAAAAAAAAAAATGGTAGGTTTGTCTGTGAGATGTCCTTCTTTTTTCTTCTTCTGTCTTTCTTCTTTTAAAATTTGTATTCCACCGTTTGGAAGCATAATTAAAAATGCTGCATTGGATATTCATCCGACGGTGGTTCTGGTCACTTAACAAATCTGCAGTCGGGCTCATAAAACAACAAGCAGTCTGCAACGCAGGCTGGTCCTAAGCTATTTAGAATTTGATATACAATTACAAGAGCTTAAAATCAATTCTCATTAATGCAGCGAGCTGAATATGCTCTCTATTTTAGCTTCAGTCAGGAGTCCAGCAGCAGAATTTTGATAAAGTTTTAGTCGCGGCATTGTAGCTGACATATCAGGCTATACAGTGTGGTAGAAAATATTAAGTGTGACGTGGAGGTTGGAATGTGAAGAGCTACGCAGCTATGACCGGGTGTCTTTTGGTAAGCAGTGTTGCTAACTTTCCATCCTTGTAGTGGAAGTAGTTTGCAGCTAAATGCAGAGAGCCTGGTCTGCTCGGCAGCCAATGAAAACAAAGCCAAGAAAGATTTGGGAAGATTGCCTGCTATTGTGCAGCTGGTGTACACTTTCACGTCCTAATCCAAAAGTTAGAAAAACACCCAGTTGCGTTTTCTATCCTGCATGCCTTGCCTTGTTGACTCGAATCCATCCATTTTGTTTTTCGATGGCCTGGCCTCTAGCTGCGACAGTTTTGCTTTCTTGTCAGTCTTTTTTGGTAACAGATGGGGTTTCTCACGAGCGGAGGGGGAGAGGAGAGGAAGAGGGAAGAGTGGCTGTAAATCAGGGTTGTAGAGAGAAACGGGTGGTTTTATGAGAGTTTACAGACCTTCTTCACTTTTAATGAGAAAAGACAGCGATTCTCTTCTTGACAAAGGAAAGAGGGAGCGGTGGGGAGGGTGAGAGGTAGAAGATGAATGTAGGGGTGGCCGGGGGAAGAGAGGAAATGGGACAAGAAATCGGGATATAGGAAAAAGGTAAAAGTCAAGTGGGATTAGCAGAGGAAATGGAGTGGCACGGAACCTTGTGAGGGAAGGAACGAGGAGAGGCAAATCAAACTGTTGGCATATATCCACCTGGCATATGAATTTAATAGCAATGTGTCTCTGCCTCGCTCAGTCCAGTCTGGTAAATGAGGTTGGTTACACACAGCACGCATGTCAAAAGGAACGGAGACACAGAGAGAGGTGGAGTGTTTGCAGCTGCTGCCTTCATTCTTGTTGGAGCTCAACCCCCCCAACATACCTTATGACACTAACACACCCAGAACAACACACACTCAGTGGGGCTGGCCAGTGAGTCAGAAGTCAAAGGTCAGTGTCAAACTGTGACACATCCTATATCCTATTACGCTCAACCCCACCCCTCCACGATGTGTGTTTTCGTGTGTGTGTGTGTGTGTGTGTGTGTGTGTGTGTTGTTCAAATTGTTTGTCTCCAACAAACTGCCTGTCTGTCTGGGTCTCAGTTTTTGCCAGTGCAGTTGGCTGTTTACAAGCCGGTCCATGTGGAAGGCTCATGCTCAGGTTTACTATTCATGTGTACGTGTTTGTGAATGAGTGTCGGTCTCTCTGTGTTTCAGTGCTGCCCTGCCCACAGAGGGGCCCTGTAATTATGCCTAGACCACCTTATCTGCGGTAGAGGACTGCAGGGAGCCCTTCAAGGGGGCCCGAGGCCCAGAAGAGGCACTACAACGCACTCTCATCCCATCCAATTTAAAGCCATATCCAAAATATAGTTGGGATTGAAAGTTATAGTTCTAGTGCATACTTTCTGTGCTGCCGCTGAACTGTAGCTCCACCCAAGTGTGTAAACTTCACATTTTTTGTTTCACATCTGTCTGTGAGGCAGATAATGATATGGCATCTTCAGTGCAGTCTGTAGTTAGTGTTTGGACAGTGACACTTTTTTGTTGTGTTGACTCCCTCAGCTGTAAGAGAGAGCTGATTCTATCAGACCTCCATAGCACGCTCTTCATCACTCCTTCAGCCACCTTCAAATACTTACGCTGCACTGACTCTGGATTTGTTTCTCGTAATAACAGTAAGGATGAATTGCGGTGACTCTTGTGCTAATGCTCGACAAGTTGCAGGATAGTGGACCTGTATTATAGATACCACATCAAGCCTGTAAAGCCTGGTCAGCACTAGTATTTCATTGGTAGTGATGCATCGTGTTTTTAGTTTAGACAAACTTTCATACAAATACTTTCTCTTGCACATGGTATGGTATGCAGACTTGTTACAGCAGGATTCAAGCAAACAAGCATGCCTTGTAATTTTAATCACAGAATGCAACATTTATATGGCTAGTTCATGATGCGCTTATATGCATTACCCCTTTCTTTGTTGTTTTCTGGTTTTATTTTAATATTTTATATCAGATGATGTACATACATTCTTTTATTCCTAAAGACTCAATGCCACCACACGTTTCTTATCTGTCCCAACTTAAGCCATCAGAAAGAAAACATTAACGATATGTGCAGACGGTCAAAATTATACAGCTGCTGCTCAGATGTTTTGTCACAGTTGGTGTAACACCTCGTGTTGCCAGACAAACCAGATGTTTATCTGTTGTTAAATCAGTAATTGTTTCAGTATATGTTTGGTGTGAGTGTTCTTGAGTATGAGTATAGTTTTACCCACACCAGTCAACTAATTCAACATTCATAGATGTATCCACTATTCATAACTGTGGTCAGTTACATAAACCAGAGTAAAAATAAAGTTATGTAAGCCTGTAGACTTGTTATTTATGGGATATTTGCATATGGTGTACTTTCTTGCCAAGTTTAAAGACCAAGATTAATATTTATATTCTGCATTTTCCATAATAGTAAATGGCTTACCATGTATTTGCTCAGTTTAGTTATAACAATTTGCAACAGATTGATTAGGTGGTGCAGTGGTTAGCATTGTCGCCTCACAGCAAAAAGGTTCCGGGTTCGAATCCGGTCCTGGGCCTTTCTGTGCGGAGTTTGCATGTTCTCCCTGTTCTTGCGCGGGTTCTCTCCGGGTTCTCCGGCTTCCTCCCATCATCCAAAAACATGCACCTCAGGTCAGGTTACCTGGCGCCGCGCTAGTGGCAGCCTGCTGCAGCATCTCCCCCCCTGAGAGCCCCCCTGCTGTAGTGAAGAAATTTCCCCTCGGGGATTAATAAAGTGTATAAAATCAAAAATCAAATCAAATTAATATGTTAGACAATGCATTCCACTTTTAATCAAGCATGCAAAATGCAAAGAATATTGAGCATGCTTTATTACATAGCAACACTATTGCTGCCTTATTTTTAAGATGACAGACAGCAACTCACTAACTCTTCTAGACGGTGAGAAAAGAAAGCAATGATTCACACAAAGCACCAAGCTAAGATAGCTAAAACAGTTTTCTGAATATTGTTCACTGACTGAAATGTCATTCTTTTTTTCATACAAATCACAACACAAACCTCAACTTCTGCAAACTCTTATCAGCTTCATATGTGAGATTATATTATGAGAATAATGTGAAAAACGTGCCTTTTAAGGATGGATACGACACGTGTGCACCAGTAAAGTATGCCAAAGTAGAGTATTTTCGCAATTATTGCCTTTTTTGTGTTGGCAGTACAAGAGATACAGATGGGAAATGTGAGGGGAGAGAAGGGAATGAAATGCAATAGAGGTCCCTTGGCCAGGAAACAACCTGTGGTTGCTGCAGTTATGTGGTTAACCATTAGGTCACTGAGACCTCTCGGTACAAGATGCTCCTGAAAGTCTAACATGTCGGCTTCTGCATTGATTTGTCTGTTTACTGCTGTATACGACTGAAATATATAATTATGAAATATGTCTCAGGCCTAAGATGGAGTCATTAAAGGAAAAGCAGAGGGAGAGGAAGAGAAAAATCAAAGGCTGTGTCTCAATAAAAAAAAGAAGAAGTTTGTACTGCCCTCAGCACTATCAGACATCCTGGGAATGTCCATCAGTCTGCAAGAGCGGTGAAGTCGGGACATTTGGATTCAGCCTCAGCAGTCTCTGAATGCTCTGAAGGACTCGACTTGGAAGGACTCATCCTACCAGGGACGCATACTTGAGATTGAGAAACAGCCAATGACGAGATGCAGCCCTGCCAGCAGGGGCCTTGTTTTGGAGAGGTTTTGTGCTTTTGTTGAGAGTTCAGGGCCTTCAGCAAAATTTGCCATGAATTCTGTCATTGCGCAGACAAATGAGAGGAATTAGTGTCGGGTTAAGTGAAAATAAACACACAACCTCCAATTGGCTGCATTTAAAGCAACACAGGAAATAGTCAGTTTCAGTGGGCCAATAACTTTGAAAGCTAGTTTTACCATTTGAAGAGAAAAATAAATAAATTCTGATGATGTTCATTACCTGATCATCATGCACATTTTTAATCGTTAATATTACGGTAAATGAACAATGTGAAGAGGGTTCTTGCTCCTGTCAGCACACTTTTGCTAATACAGGCTGCAGGGTATACAGGACTACACTAATAATGTGAATAATAAAACATTTAATAAAATGGATTAATTTCCAATTGCAAGGGTCATTGACAGCTGTTTATAAATCCATGCAATGGAATAACACCATGTTAACTCTTAAGTTTGTACAATTTTACTCCCCAAAATCATTCCAGGTGTTTTTCCAGCCTCTCAGCCAGGAGATTTTATGGTCCAATCTAACTGTGCTAATTATCTTTCTCGTCACTTCTCATAGTGGTTGTGTAAGAAGTGTCCCAGAGTCTTGACTGCATTATGCAGTAGTGTGTGTGTTTGTTGGAAAGCAGAGTGGAGGGGGGGGTTTACAAGTCTTCTGTGGCATAAAGTTTATGATGGGTCCAGTCAGAAAAGGGTTGGCAAGACTGCACCAAAGAAAGAAATACGAGTTCTATAGAAAATGAGTTCATGTTCTCACACACACACACACACATATCGGCCTTGTGTATTAATGTTTGATTGTGGTTGTGAATAATTGATGTCTTTATTATTTGTCCCTCTGGTGTCCCGCAGACCTCTCTCTCTCTCTCTCTCCCTCTCACGCTCTCATTAATCCTATTTTATGTTTGTCTCTCCCTCAGGACGCTGCTGCCTCGTGATTGGATGAAGAACCAGTGACTACCAGTATGGACCTGCTCCATCCTGGAATTTCCCACAATCCTTAGTACTCTGGTAAGTAGCAACGGTGAAAAAGTCTTCGTTTTAGGCAGTATGTTTTTTAACATGAAAATAGCCTCTTATAAACACTCCACGCTTTTAGAAATGACTGTTCTTTCCGTCCCAACTGCAACTAAAGGTCTGGTTCTGCTGTCATTATTCACAAGCATTGGTGTTGGTGTTGTCTATGAATAGATGTGGTGTTCAAACATGGTATTTAGACGCGTTAAGAGCATCTTCTTACTTCAGATATGCAGGAAGACATTAAGATAAACCCGGTGAATATAACTTAACAATATTTAAATGCTTCACAGTAAAAGCCATTATATACTCTCTTTTACTCATTAGCAATTATTGCATCTCTTTCCCCGCATATCAAAATCTTCAGCCAAATTTTAGCCTTAATGTTGTTTGGATGAACTAAAAATTAACTAAACATATAATATCACTAGCAGGTAAGCAACACCTTTATGTGTGCCACGGTCTGTCCACCTGTCGGGTACCACCTTAGCTTTTATGGTTAAACGATGAGGATGCTTAAGGAAGTGTGAGTGTTTACATGTGTTTACAGTAACAGCAAATCTTGCTAAAATGAGTTGTGTGCTAACTAGTGAACTGATTTTGTTCTTGTTGTTCTTAAACATTCTGTAATTTGGTAGTTCTTTTTGTTTGGTTGAGCGATTCTATAATATACATTTTTATGGTGTTTGGAGCACCGTCAATGCTTCACAGTGTTATGTTGTCTCCACGGAGACCAGCTGTAGTTGGGTTCCACATGGATGAATGTGGTCTCCGAGGGTAATCCAAGAAGTACTCAAGATTCTTTTCATTCTGCTTCTGATCATTCTTCTACTTTTTGTTTTTCCTCTGGTGTTCAGATCTGCAGCTGAGTCCACTGAACTCTGAACTGTGACCAGCATCATTCTATGACTGACCTCCTGCCAGGTACAAAATACACACACACACACACACATGCACACACGCACACACAATTGCAAAAGCAGACATGCTGTGTTTGTGTCCAGCATTTAGTTGGAACGGAAACCTTCTACTCACACCTCTCTATGCTCAGTAACTCCCCATCTCCCACTTCACAACAGAGCAAAGTTTTTGTTATCATCAACAAAAACCATTAAAAGGCTTAAACCAACCATGTCATAGTCCTGCTGTTCATTTTGCATTAGAGTTGATCTATACTGTTATAGTATTTCTTTCAATTTTACAATTGATATTGGATGTACAATATTTTAATGCTTCGATGTTTTCCACTTTAACGATCGTGAAATTTGCACATCTATTGTGTAATTCTCCTCAGCCAGTCCCCCAAAATGAACTTCGCAAATCCATGGACAACTTCAAATTTGTTGTGTGAATGCTTTAAACTGAATATGTTCTGTTCTCTTCTGCACTGTTTGCTGCTACAAGAGTGTTATTTGTTTGTTGGAACGGTTTACATTTCATAAGCATAGCCAAAGGACAGCTTTTTTTCAATCCTAACAGCATGTCCACACATAAAGAGTTTCAGCAATGTTTTTGAGTCGTCTGATAGGCCTCTCTGGTAATCCAGCTGTCTACTCTGTTAACATACTGGCTCGTGTCACAGCCGCCGTAGCGCTAACCGAAGCGTATTTTTCGGCTTCAAATGTATTTTTCAATGTTTTACACGAGTAACTACAGTAAATGTGCGTTGGGCTTTGAGCACTTTTCAAAATGCAGGTGACCAACGCTCTAACTGTCCCTGAACACATCATGAATAGACAGACATGGTGCAACTCAACACTGTATTGTGTGTTTATGAATGCTTGTATGGATTTAAATTTAGTCACCTTCTGTTCTTTTCCTGTTTTAGGTGATCTGTCTTGTGCCAAGAAAATGATGTCAGTAGATGTGGCCAACCGTAATGGCCCCGCTGCCACGCCTCCCACCTCACTCAGCCTCCGCTCCTCACACAACCAGCTACTCAGCAGCGATGTCATCAAACAGGGCTCTGCCACGCCTCCCAAGTGTCGCAAAAAATATGCACTTACCAGTATCCAGGCCGCCATGGGCCTTGGAGAAGCAGTGCCACCTTCGTCATCATCATCATCATCATCACCATCATCATCCCCATCACAGTCGCCAACCCCCAACAATCCCAAACTAGCCAAGAATGGGGTTAATCAGCTTCGTAAAGCCGGCCAGGACCACAACAAAAACACAACTGGCACTGACCCGGTGGACCTGGAGTCTAACTCAGAAACTATAGCAGATGACCTAAATGTCAACACGGCAGAAGAACATGACAGTCACACTCTTACCAATAACGATCGAGAGGAAGATGTCTTTGAGCAAGATGTTGAACTGCACCCAGATACTAGCAGTGAGTCAGAGCCTGAACAGAAACCAGAGTCAGACGTAGACTGTAATATTAACACGAGCGCAGAGCTCAACCTGAACAGCAACACGGCAGATTTGGACTTTGACTTGAATATTGAGACAGAGGAGGCCGATGACATCAGCATTCTGTCTGAGAAGGAAATAATGTCAAAGATGAAGACTGAGGAAGATGAGATGGTGGTGGAGCAGGAAGATGAGGAGGGGAAGCCTTTACTGATGATAAAAATTGAGTCTCCTGTAAAGAACAACAAAGTTTCTCCAGGTCTGGAACTCATCTCTGACCTTCACTCCAACCTCAAGATCCTCAAATCAGGCAAGAACTCTCCGGTGCCTCCTCCTCCTTCCCCACCGCGGAAACCCAGTCCAGAGGACACTCCACTGCTCTCTGTGGCCTCCTGCCCGTCCTCTTCCTCCTCCTCTCCAGAGACGAAGAAGGACAGAAGGACTGGCGCAAAGACAGACTGTGCTCTGAACCGCATCCAGAATCTGAACCCCAGTGATGAAGAGTTGAGCTGGACAACCTTGTCCCAGGAGAGCAACTCCCCAGAAGAGACAGGTACACACATACTTCATACACAAATCAATACTGCACATAGTTTATTGCAATAAACCGTATAGTTACTGTTATTGAATGCTATTTGGCATAGTTTTCATGCGAGTTGATGTCAGCTACTCCAGTGCGTGTGCGTGCGTGCGTGCGTGCGTGTGTGTGTGTGTGTGTGTGTGTGTGTGTGTGTGTGTGTGTGTGTGTGTGTGCGTGCATAACAGAACTCGGGCATTGCTGGAACAGAATAACAAACGCTCCTGCCTACAGTAAATTTCCCAGAATCCCTCTGGGACAGGAAGTGCCCTTGTAACCTCACGGGTGGTTAGTAAGCCAGATCAGCTGCGTCCTGTCTCTAGCTGTGTCCTGTACATGTGTGTTAGTGTGTGAACAGGCCGTGCAAAATGGTCATGTGTTCATGATAAATTCTAGCTGCCATTAACTCACTCTCTTTTTCAGTTTTTTTGATTTTTCATTTCAAGCTGAGAAGTTAGATTTTTTTTTTTTTTTTGACAATCCTAAAGCAAAGCTGGTTATTGTGTGCAACGGTAATTAGTAATCCATTTTTACTTTTCTGTTAATGAAAATAATGCTTGTTTTAATGAAACATCTGAGTTTCTAAGTTTTCGTGTTAATTGGTTATCTTTGTCATCGTTGCATGACACTGAGGATAAATACACATGATGCTTTCCTTATCTACTGTAGTTGTGATGTTTCAGTACTTACAATTAGATAGATTTAGGGCTGAATTTTGGAAGTGAAGTTAAAAAAAAAATTCCTCTGAGTTATCACCTCTTTTTCAGGCCTCTGCTTTCATAGACTTGCTTGTTGCCTACCTCTGCAGAAGGACTGTTCGAGTCATTGCATTTCTATGTCAGCGTTATGTAAAAATCTGTGTGTCGAGTTTAATTGGGCCGTTCAAACTCCCTGCCTTGTGCTTCGGTGTGGGACATAAGAAGTACATCTATCTCCTGCGAAGCAGCAGTCGTGACCTGTGACATAATCTCAGCTGTAATCCATCCTGTCTCTCAGTCTGTCAGAGTTGTGCTGCTTTGAGCTGTTGAGCTTCAGTGCTGCTGTTTTTTTTTTTCTCCCAGAATACATCTCTTCTCGCTCCCTGATGACTCACTGTCCCTCTCAAGTTGAAAGCTCTGAACATCTGTGTATTCAATTTCTCTACAAGTCTCCCCGTTGTTCTGTCTGAATTCCAGGATTACATTTACATGTGTTCTTGTCCACGATTTCCTCGTTTATCTTTGAAACTCATCTTTGCTACAGTGTCATTTTAAAGTGATAATTTTCTCTCAGCTGATGGCCTTGTGTACTGAGTAGATCCATTTTTGTGTACTGATGAGCAGTGGAAGGGGACGACAAATTCACATTTGAAGGACTGTAATCTCTAGTTGAGATGTATTGTCCTCTGAGGGCTTGGTGAAGAGTCGATAATCATGATACTGGCATCAATCATGTTGAATTTATGGATATGCAACTCATAGTCATCCACACTGTCGTTCATCCTCGTCTGCCTCTCTGCCTCTCTCTCTCTCTCTCTCTCTCTCTCTCTCTCTCTCTCTCTCTCTCTCATTCTCATTGACAGAGCTGTGTTGTTTTTCCAAGTGTGTGTTAGATTCATCTGGATGTTGCGGTTTAGAGGACCAGTACGACACTGCTTTCACATAGGGGAGCCAAAACACACACACACACACACACACACACACACACACACACACACACACACACACACACACACACTCACACTCACTCACTCACTCACTCACTCACTCACTCACATGCACATTTAAAGAAGGTCCTTTAAGGCCCATTTAAAGAAGTCTTGCATTCTCATACAACAGCATTGTAACACTTGGAAGGGAACATATTCGGATGAATGCAGAACAGCAACATGTGATGTTCAGTCAGTTACATGTTGAACCATTATTTCTCTTTTTCTCTCCGTCACACACTTCATCAAAAATCTTTCCACCCTCCGCGTAGTGGCGTCCTCCTGTTTGTCTTTTTTTTCTTCCTTCTATCCCCCCCCCCCCCACTGTATGTCTCCCTGCCTCTCTGCTCCTCCTCTTCCTCCTTGCACCTCCACTGGATATGATACTGGATGAAAGATGATCTGGTGGTTGCCAGGACAACCAAAAGAGGTGAAAGAGAAGGTGCAAAAAGGGGGAGAAAGTGATAAACATTAACATTTGATAAAGATGACTGTGCCAATTCTTGCTTTTCCGTCCATGTGCCCAGGTGCATGTTTGTTTTTGTTGTGTATGTTTGTCGCTTTCCTGTAGGAAAGGGAGGGCAGGCTCATTTGAGCTGTTATTGTTGTTTATGCCCCAGATAGAGAAAGGAGAGACGACAACAGCAAACAGAGCTCAGCTGCAAGGGATACACAACCTCACTCCCTCTACCTTTCTCCATATTTGTCTTTCCCTCTGTTTACCTCTGTCTCGGGCTTCCTCTTCTTTCTTGCTGCTCCTCTCATTCACTCTTCCTCCTCATCGTCTCTGTTCGCACGTCATGTTTTCTCTGCCTCGATGTGTCTCCGTGCCCCCCCGTCGCTCTCCTCTCTCCTTTTCCTCACCCCCTCTCTTGCGTCCCCCCCCCCCTCCTCTCCTCGCTCTCCCTCGCTCTCCCTCTTTCTACGTGTGTCTGGGGTTCTCTCTTTGCTTACAGCACTGAGTTTTGCTGTATGAGAGGCAGCTAGCTAACTATGATGCTGAGGAAAGACTACATGCTGGCCATTGTGATTGTCAATTATGATGGTAGGTCGGCTGCAAACTACACTGTGGGGTTAGAGTTTAAACGCCGTGTGTGTGTGTGTGTGTGTGTGTGTGTGTGTGTGTGTGTGTGTGTGTGGTGTGTGTGTGTGTCTCTGTCTCTTCCAACATGGGGATGAAGTTTTTCTCTCATGATATCATCTGCTACAAGAATCTGTGCATGCTATATTTGTGTGTTTGTTGTGAGTGCCTTAGTCTGGCCGTGTTGCTGTGTATGTCTGGTGTCATTTCCAGTGAAAACACGTGTGCGGCGTGCGTGCGTGCGTGCGTGTGTGTGTTTTGCTTCAGAAACTCGCTGCCGTCCCCTCCCCCTCTGCTCAACTGTACTCTGCCATGGACCTGCATGCTAACCGAGGCTATCACAGGCTAACTGCTACGTAGATCCAGAGTGGCACATTTTCATCAGCTGTATAGGTGTACTTTAACTGTCAGCATCAGTACTAGCATGCCAAGTCTTTTCCTTTTAGTGCCATCCATCCCACATTGCCTGCATAGAGTGACAGTTATAATACAGCCCTCGCAGCATGCCAGGTCTCTCTTCTCTCTGATTCTGTGTCTCCCTCCTCTTGTGTCTGCCCACTCTTTAATCCACATCCAGTAGTCATCTCATATTGGCACCCATTCTGAGTCACCATCTTTCCTCTCGCTCACAGCAGACCGAAACACTCAGCTTCTCTGTGTTGTAGTTTAATTTGATCTGACCTATTTTTTTTTTCTCATGAAAGACTCTAACTCCCAGAAGGCTCTGCTTCACAGCTCCTTGCTCTAATGCACAGTCTTTAGCCCCAAGGGATGTCTGCATGTGCCAAGAACATATTATGCATTTGGTATGATTTCTGTGATTCCTCTTCCTTTAGATAAACTAAAGTCTTGATAACTTATCTGCGTGTGTGTGTGTGTGTGTGTGTGTGTGTGTGTGTGTGTGTGTGTGTGTGTGTGAGAGAGAGGGTGTGTGAGGGTGTGTGCGCTTGTGTGTCTGAATTCCATCTCAATCTAGCTCGAACCAGTCGTCATGATGACATATGGCCTGCTGTTGTGGCAACAGGCCCGGGCTGTGTTTCATCAGCATGGTCAGCAGTTCTCTGTGAGCAGAACCCTTCGCAATCTCTCACACACACACACACACACACACACACACACACACACACACACACACACACACAAACATCCAAACATACACAAAACATCCAAACATACACAAATAAACCTATCACCAGCTGAACGGTCCCTCAGAGCTTATATCACCTTTATGAGCTGCTACAACGCCTGATGCAGTTTGCGATCATCTTTACTACCTCTGCCACGACACCAGCCTCACGCACACGCAATATCCCATCAATAGGCCTGTGTGTGTGTGTGTGTGTGTGTGTGTGTGTGTGTGTGTGTGTGTGTGTGTGTGTGTGTGTGTGTGTGTGTGTGTGTGTGCGTGCGAGCTTCAGGTAGCTCGACTACCAGGAAACTGCATCCTTTATATGAGATGGGATTTAATAAAAGACTGAGCACAGACGCATTAATATAAGTACTCTGATTCCATCCCCAAACAGGATCTCTGTCTGTGTTTGTGTGTGTGTGGGTGTCTGTCTGTGTGTTTGTTTTCAAGGTAACAGCTGTAGTTCCTCTAAATGTATCACATGTCAAATAAATTATGGTCAAGCCATCTGTTGTATATGCTGATGTTGTGCTCTGTTTTGGAGGACAAGTTTAAATTCCACATAAATCTATACTGAGCCAGAACAGCTAAATTAATTAGCCATTAAAGTGCAGAACATGCAGATAGCTTGTGAAGGCTATATATTAGTTTAGCTATGAGATGATTTTACCTTCTCCTTCCCTTTCATTTGCATGGACAGATGGAAGTCGGTATGTAAAAGTTAAGAATTGTGTTCATTCCATATATTTAACATATCTTTCCAGTGGATAAAAAAAAAGTCAGGGGGTTGAGTTGACACTACTGAAAGTTAAGCTTTTAGCACACAGTATAAATTTGGTTTTTCAGACCTAGGTTTGTAACATAAAAACACTTTAGGCAGGAGAAATAAGTTTGTTGTGTTCAGGCTGAATTATTGGAAGCAGCATGCACCACTGAAGACCTGGTACACATTGAGCTCGAAAAGACGTGGTACAAATGATGTGGTTGCTCATGTCCGCTCTGTTTGTTGCCTTCTGAAACAATTTCCATCTCCACAGCTTTCGACTTCGTTAGTTAGCCGTTTCTCAGAGGCGACTCTTTGACTTTTCTAACTTGTGCACTATATATAGAAAGTGTTTCTTGTGCCTTAAGCTGGGGAACTTTTTGCTCATGTTTGCTTGTGCACTGACATCAAATCTGCCATGAATATTTAAGACAATCTTGTTTGTGGCATCATTATGGACGATTGGCTCTCCACCCATTTCCAGATTGTCAGCCTTGTCTTTGGGACATAAATTCTGATCCATGAGCTCATAGGAAACAATAAATTAAAATGCCCACAATGAATCACATGCCCGTGGAAATGAAACAGTAGATTTGTCGAAAACAAGGTTCTGAGAAGAAGCTAATACAATTACTACGGTCAGAGATGAATAATAAATCCTCATTTATGTCATCGTGAATAAATCCTAATATATTTAATCCTGCTTTGGCGTGCGGGGAACTATTCTAAATGTGAGAGATCCTTGCTCTTGTGCCTGTGTCGCTTTGTGAAAAGTTTGTAGTTGTTTTATGCCTGTTTGATATCTTTCATTTAAAAATGTGCATGGGTGCAACAAATGCAACAACAGCGCTTAACAAGTTTTGCTCAGTTGTTTTCTGTGGACGTGGAGACGAGGCTTGTTAGGAGGACAGCTGCAGCAGATGCTAACAATCCCTGCCTTCAGCTGTTGATGTGACTCAGAGGGGGTTAACTTCCATATAACAAAGACCAAATCTGATTTATATGGAAGAAAAATCAATATTGTACGTTTGTGTGAAGTCAAAGCAGTGTGTTGATGCATGCATATGTTTTTTAGGTATTAGATAGGTGCAATAGAGACAGACTGGAAGTGTGGGGAAATCGATCAGGGGAGTGACATGCAGCGAACATCAAGTACACAACAAGTACACGTATATACATGTATAGAAGAGGTCTGTCCACTGAGTCAATTCAATTTTTTTTTTTTATATCAATAAACCATCACAAAGTTTGTTTTATTTTTTTCTACCAGATATCTGGAGTGAGCAGTCATTCCACACAGACACTGACCTGCCTCCAGGATGGAAGAAGATCACAGACATGGCTGGTATCTACTACTGGCACATTCCCACAGGCGCCACCCAGTGGGAGCGGCCCGCCACCCGTCCAGCCCCTGGACAGACAGAGTCCCCGGCCCTCGGCGACCACGCAGCCCCGACACCACGTAAACACTCCCTGGGCTCGCTCAGCCCCTCACCCACTCCTGACCATGAGGTGAGAGGCAGAATAGCAAACTGACACTCGCATGTTTTAGGTCTCATGTAGGTTTAGCATTTTGTTTGCAGTAACTGTCAGTTAGCTATGGTTAGTCCTGCAGCTGTTTAAATGTAACCACCTCAGATAGTTTAAGACCGTGTCTACATTCGACCCTGAACATTTTGAACTGATGATTTCGTGTGAAAAGGATTTGCATCCACAGTAGTGTTTTCGAGCTCATTTTTGTTGAGTGCTCTGTGTTCAGTGAAATACCTAAACAGCAGGAAATAGTTAAATCTCTTTGCAGTTGGCAAACAACAGTAGGAGCAGTTAAGAGTTTACTGACAAGACAGCTGGCCAAATCATTGGCCAGGGACATGGACAAAGGAAAAACATTTGTTTAAAAATGTAACCTGTTTAATGTGGATGTACTATAAACAATGGTCAACAGTTGTTTTTTTTGCTTTTCTGGCTGTGGTCAGGCTCAAATTATGTTGAGAGTCCGTTGTGAAGAATCCATTCTCAGTGCAAAGAGCTGAGGGGAACAATTTGAAAAATAATGAGGTCATATATTTAGATGAACACAGAAGTAATGAGGTTGAGCGTGAATCAGTGAGTGCAATATATCTAATATTGTCTAATGACTGCAGTGCAATTTAGTTGTTAATGAAAATCCTCATTATTTGTCTAGATTGTGTCATTATAACTATTCGGCATGATGACAACTGGAAATGCCATCGTTCTAAAAATGTAAATGTTTATTTGAAGCTTCTTTATTAGCACAAATCAACTAAATTGCAGACAGCAGAGCTCAGTGTTCTTACTCTGGTAGTGTTAATATGACCTTGATCTGATCTCTTCAATTGATGTTTTAAAAACGTAAATATATTTATATTTGACAAATTAATGATTATGATTCAATTAAATGTGTAACGGAATATAAAATCATGTTTTTTTTTTCCCTTGGTAAGTTCCCCATGTGCTACAGTACAACTTCAGAAAACGTTTCCTGACCTTGGGACTGAACAGTGCTGCTGAGGATAATGCTGTCAAATGCAGACGCCTGAATTAGGCTTACCAAGGATGATTAGACATTTCTTTAATCCATTAATAGCCGCTAATGTCTGCAGAGGCAGTCACAATCCACACACCAATTTTTAACAACTGTGCTTTTGTGTGTGTCCATGAAGTCATGCCAGGCGGAGGTCTTCTTCAGGGCTTCAACTCGTTCAGGCAGCACCACATCTGACAGTTCAGTGGAGCCTCTCTCCACTCATGAGCCCACCCTCTCCACATGTGGATTTGTCAACAGCTGCTACTTTGTGAGTAACCAGCTAAAACTTTTTTTTGTCTGTTTAATCCTACTTCCTGGTCTCTGCTGCTCAGCACATCTTTATGAATCCATTTCAAGCCCACACATGCTAGTTTTAGACGGCACAATGAATTTGTCAGATCTGTCAGATACATTTTTCTGTCGCCCTGACTGAGATTAGTGGAGGTTTGGTAGAAATGTGCATCAAGTCAGCTGAATGACACAGAGAGAGGAGCATCAATACTGCAGTCCAGCAGCAGAATACTGGAACACAAGAACACTGAGCCAATCAATCAGCCAGTCGTGTAGAATGATGGATGGAAATGGAGAAAGGAAAGGATATTGATAGAGAGCTGCTTGGTGTAGATAAAATATTGATCCGGTGAGAATGGACTGATGTTGACAGATGGATGAGCCAGAAAGAGATTCTGGCTCATCCATCTGTAGCGACTGACCTCCAGAATGCCTGAGTGACAGACAAACATGCTGCAGTAACATGTCTTACTATCATTATTTGAATGCCTTTTGTCTCTGTCTGTCTTTAGCCTCGTTCCACATCTCAGCAGGGGATGACGGATCAAGAGGGTCGCTCTCAGCATTACGAGGATGAGGACAAGGTAGGATACTATTCACATATTGTTCCCTGTGGAGGGGAGATAGGAAAGTGAGTTCCTGCTGCAACTGTATTGTATATTGTATATTGTTTACCTTATATTGCTCTGTATGCCTACTTCTATTATATCCTGTACAGTGCAATCAGCAAGTATTTGGACAGTGACATATGGCTCTGTCCTTGAGCATGTTTGAATTAAAACCATTAGGTTTGGTTTGTTATGCACATTGGGAACAAGAGCAGCAAAATACTTTGTTATAAAGACTGTTTTGTGCAATAATATTTTCAGTGTTTACAAAACTGACTGCACTGTGTTTTAGACTTTACGTCACCACTTGTGTATTTACTTTTAAAGCTAAATATTTGTATATGATACTGCATTTGATATATTTTACTTACTTTTTATATTTTATCTTTACTTCATCTTTTTTAATGGCTTTCTTTGTTGGTCGTCTTACAGGAGTACTGTTTCAACTGAAACTGTCAACAATAAGGCCAAAAGTTAGCACACACATCAATTAAACAGAAAATGTCACTGTCTAAACAATCCCTGATGGTACTGTATGTCTGGATTGCTTATGAGAAACTAATCAAGAATCAGTAGATTCTCAATAGCGTGGTTAAAGTTCAATAGGAGCAAAACAATCAAAGAAAACATTTAAAGTTTTGCTTGACTGCTTGGTTGAATTTAAGAAATGTTTTGCTGGTTTGCTCCTTATTGCAACACTAGTAAACTAGTTAGCTAACAACCTTGTTCCTGTCTTTCTTCCCATGCTCCCCTCCCACCTTTGACTCCCAATCCTTGACCCACCACTATGTGTGTTTGTGTTTTAATGCCGTATGTAGAAACAGGTGTGGAGTGAATTTGGCGGAAAAATTGATAGTGAAGTGTGGAAGGCAAGTATAATGCACTCCGCGTCAGCGAGTCTTGTTCTCGGTCTAACCCCACCCACTCTTTGAGTGTGTGCATTTATGCATTATGTGCTTAAATTCACTGCCTGGGCAAAAGCATGCGTGGCTGATGCTTTGACATAAGTGTAACTGCACCACCCACAGCATTTGATCATGCCTGATATGGAACAACATGTCTGTTTTTTGGCTGCAGCAACACATTTAACAGGTTTCTTTTTTTTTCTTTTTTACTCGTGGGTAAAATATTTTCATTTCTCTGTCCTACTGTCACAGATCTGAATGTGTTTGCACACACAAGTGTGTGTGTGTGTGTGTGTACGTAACTTTCCTTTCCTGATGCAGCATGCCCCATCATACATAACACACCTACACCATTTCCTCATCTAGCAAGGGCATTCTTCCTACACCTGGATGCATGCTGGCATACACTGCTCCGGGTCAAAATATTTACATTTGGTTTTTGCAAGGTTTGTGTTTTTTAGCCCTTCTCCCACATGGTCTGTAACCCGTGTACTTTATGACGGTAATACATATTGTCGTTTTTATGTACAGTTGTAGTATTTCTGGACATCTGCCAAAGCCTTTGGTTAAAACAAAAGCACCAACATCCCTCGGAAAAGCATTTGTTTTTTAGCGAGTTTTAATGTGCTGTGTGACCGTCTCACACGGAGTAAGGAATCCAACCACAGGAGATGACGGAGTTTTTATGAAATAGTAGGAAAATCCGACGTCTCAAAGTGAAACATTTGCAATTTGGCAAATCTGGATCACTTTACCACAACCATGAAGCACCTATAACTCAGAGCCAGGTTCTGGAAATGACTGGAATGGTTATCTCCTGTGGGATCTGACTTGACAGATTTGCATGTGAAAAACAAAATCCTTCATCAGACGAGGACGATCTAGCCTGACTATATTATAGGTTACATGTGTGAAAGGGGCTTTAAAGTGGAACCCCTCTGGCCAAAGATGGTGGGTTTATTTTGGTATCATTTTACACTCTTCCAATGTCACCTGTGTACATCAGGACCTGCAGGCAGCCACGGTGAACCCTGACCCCAGTCTGAAGGAATTTGAGGGTGCTACACTGCGCTACGCCTCACTCAAGCTAAGGTAAAATACTGCTTCACACCGATACAAAAGTCTAACTTAAATCTGTAAAAGCCACCAGTTGTAATTAATTATCGGACATGTTTCCCTTTTTGTCTTTCTTTTTAAACTACACTACTCTGTGACTCTGCTAGTTCCTTCTCTCTAGTTAGTTTCTCTAATCTTGTGTTTAATTAGCGTTTAATTACAGTGAAATGAGAGCAGACAAAGCAGGAAGTTCTTGTACTCAGGAAATGGCTCCATGTTCTCTATTAGTGGAATGACTGCTTGTAGCCTTAGTAAATTCAGACACAAGACCAAAACCTTGTTAACAAAGCAGCTAATGGTTGCATCATAATGGCACACTCTTATTGTTTATACTGCATCCTGTAGTCAAGTCAAGCATATTTCTATGTAGCATGTTTTATACCACAGGCTACACTCAATGTGCTTTAAGAGAGAAAAAAAAAAAGGAACAGCTTAATGATCATACGTGACAAAAACACAAGATAAGTAAAAAGAAATATGATTGGAAGGTATTATTTATTTATTTAAAGCCAGTAATAACAATAATACTGACTCTAAAATTTAAGTGTTACCTGGCAACCAAATACTTTATACCTCACTACAAGCTTGCAGAAACAAAAGAAGATACTGATGGCCTTTTTTCTTCATCTTCTTAACTTTTTTCAGGAACCGTCCAGCCATGGAAGAAGAGGATTCCAACAATGCCAACAGTGACCCAGAAACAAAGGTAAGGAGCCCTTTTCTAAATTTGACATCAGTTTAAAGCCTGCATTATGTACATTTAGCTTGATAATCTCTGGTCTCAGACACAGTACCAACCAAATCATACTTGACATGGTTCTGCAACTATTTGGATACAGTACCTTTTTAAACCTTTAATTGGTTTAAAAGTTAATTTTAGAATTTCTTCATGTGTCAGACAAGAAACTTTTAAAATATCAATGTCATTTCCTTTATGTTAACCTTAAATATATATGTTAGTGTTGCTAGCAGACTGCCTCCACTTGTAAAATGTTATTGTTTTGCTCAATGTAAAGTTGCTTGTATGTATTTATGTCCTGCCTTCCCCTACCTTTAAACACGGACTAACATAAACAACATTTCCAGCCCCCGTGGCTTCTTGCCTTGAAAAGATGCAGCGTTATGTTTTATTCTGTTGATTTCCTGAGCCTGTTTGGTTAGAGATGGTGTTTATGTTGGTCATAGTTGCTGCATGCGCCCTTATCTGAAGGAAGCGATAGCAGAACAATATTGCCCCCCAGTGGTGTAACAGGGAAATATAGATCCATGCAGCACATTGGTGCATTTATTACCGAGACCTGAGATTCAAATGAGACATTTAAGCTTTTAAGGAGTCGGACTCAGTAAACCTCCCCACTCAGGAGAATGTCAGCTGCAAAATGTCAGTGCTAGATATAAATTACATTTTTATTTGTACGGCATGATGCAGACCCATCGAGCAGATTTTAGAGAGGCTAAAATTCATTCAAGGTGTGTGTTGTGTTTCCACAGATGGCTGAATAGATTGTAAAGCATTGCAGATTAGACTTTATAGCCAGCACTCAGCTTGATGACGTGGTGCTGATTAGGCTGGTGTCTGTTCCCTCAGTGTGTTTATCTGGCAGAAATTCACAATCCTTAGCAACGGTGACATTGTGATAAATAGCAGACACAAATGCAGCCCTACAGTCGGGGTCCCTGGTCCGGTAGCACACACACATTACTGGCAGCAAACAGCCCACTGCAGTGGCAAGATTATAGTGGTTCTTTTTTTCTACCTAGTGAGGTACAAATAAGATCTCATTCATGAGCAACTTCTGTCCATCGAAGTCTAAAAAGCTGACTGCAAACGTACCCACATCAAACTATGAAGCCAGCGGTTAGTGTGACAGTGACTCACTTTCTCTGTCACCTGTTCCTCTCCATCTCTCACTCTGACCTATATAGTCTGCAGAGTACTTTGTGAATGGGCTGCTGATATCAAATGAATACTTGATGAGGGCAGATGGTCTCTTTCCTCTTTCCGTCTCTTATCTGCCAACATGCTTTGTTGTGTCCATCTGTTTACCTTTCTTTTCTTCTTTGTTATGTTAAAAATGTTTAGCTTTATGATTACAGTGTTGCCAGATGTGTCATTTAAACAAACCGGTGTGGTCATTTCATACCTTCAAAACAGATGTTGTCTTAGTGCTTATAACAAAAACCTAGCTGTTGGTGTGTTAAAGGTTGTGGTGAATCACTATGTACTGTATGGAAATGACTGTCTTCATCTGGTGTGTGTTCCAGTGTTTTGCGGTGCGCTCCCTTGGTTGGGTGGAGATGGCTGAGGAGGACTTGGCTCCGGGAAAGAGCAGCGTTGCCGTTAACAACTGCATCCGACAGCTGTCCTACTGCAAGAATGACATTCGAGACACCGTTGGCATCTGGGGAGAGGTGAGGAAGATGGTGTAGAGTTACAGTCATGTGTGTACAAGTGTTTGGTTTTGGGTGTAAAATAAAGAGTGGAGAGTTTGTAAAAGTAAAGGATTTAAATATGAGGAGTGGTTGTAGAAAACTAGGAAGTGTGGAGGAAAGAAATGTTCAACACAAGTTATCAAGGGCAAGAGTCTCCTGAAATGTATGTCAAAGGAGGGAGGGAGGAAAGGAGAGCAACATTATGAAGTCTTTCCTACCCTCTCTGCTGTGGTTGTATTTAATTTGAAGTGACAGAACAGAGAGCTTCATCCCTTTTTCAATAACCTTTCATCTCTCGCCCCCTCGTTTTAGGGTATAATCATTTATTTAGAGACCTTCAAAGCCAGAGTACACACATGGACACACACACTCTTACACTCTATACACATTTAGGCAATTATACTTGATAGGTAAGTGAAGGAAGCTCCTGACCTTTAAAGGACCACTTTATTTTGCTACATTTCAAGCTGCAGGAAATAAGGGTTGCGTGTTTTTATTTGAAGGATTTGAGATTTGAAGGAGTGTGTGTGACTGTGTTTTTGTGTGTGTGCACCCAGGGGAAGGACATGTTCCTGGTGCTGGAGAATAATATGTTGAACCTAGTTGACCCCATGGACCGCAGTGTGCTCCACTCTCAGCCAATAGCAAGTATCCGGGTGTGGGGTGTTGGCCGGGACAATGGCAGGTCAGTTTTAATGGCAACCACACAATTTTTCTCTATAATTTACTCTCTTCTGCTTGTCTCCTTCATGATTAATCCTTTGTACGATTTCATGTTCTCAGAATATTTGCTGTGCTTAAAAATCCCCGCCTAAGTTTTTCTGGAGTGTGAATATACTGAGAGTGTTATTAACGTATCATCCAGGTCCATCCTTCAATTGGTCAATAATTCATTGTTGAATTTAACACACACACACACACACACACACACACACAGTAAAATGTCATGGTAACAAATGAGGACAAGCAGACAGGTCGTGCAGTGACAGGGAGAAAAGAAGAGTTAATGATTGATGATGAAGAGATGCTAATGTAAGATTAATTCGTCAGTATAAAGGAGAGAATGACAGAGAGAGAATTGCCTTCATTCTCATTCACCACGAATCCCCACCGGACTCTCTGTCCCTCACTTTCACCACAGCAGGCTCGGCTAAAGGCATATTCACATACGTCATTATGCCGGGCAGCTTCTAGTTTTGGTTTTCCTAAATTTAATAATCTGAGGGAAACATTTTAAGTAAATGAGCTTCACAAAACTCCAAATGATTAAAAAAAATAGTGCTGTGGGGCTGCCGAGTGACCAGTAGAGAGCGCCGTGCACCGCGCTGCATGCACAACGTAGGTTATGAGGCACAGCTGGGTGAAGTGGACTGGAACGGCTGGTAGTTGCTGTACAATCTCAGCCTGCACATGTACAGTACCCTCACACACACAAGCCTGAGTGCACTGAGGAGAGAAGACGAGGCTAAAAGCTCTTCAAATATGCAGAAGTGCAGCTCTCTGATGCCTCAGGGATCGTTCTCCTCTCCTTCACACACGTGACAATGCCAGGCGTGCATGTTACAGTATAATAATGACTTAAGATCACTCTGTCAGGTGAAACAAACGCTTGTTTTCCGAGTGCTTAACCTTTATTCCTACGATCCACAACCACACATAGCGGCAGAGTCTGAGCAGTGGGAATACCTCAGCTGCAGCGAGGGGAGGAGGGGAGGAGGTGGTCCGAGGGAGGGGAGGAGAAGGAGAAGGGGGTTTAAGCAGGAGAGAGGGAGAGAGGGATGAATCTACCAGAGGGGGAGGTATGGTTAGTGCTTACTGGGTGTGGAGCGGACAGGTTGAGGAGAGTGTGCAGTGCACGCATGCAGTATCACCAGGAAATGATGGTGTGAGTGTCCAAAGACGCTCCCCTTCACAGGATTATCTGCCAAGATAGGAAAACAAACCACTGTGAGTATATTTATATACCATTATCTGACTTTTGGAGCCATCACTAAAGCAGAAGGAGGAGGAGAAACCAGAGATAAGAGGCCTCGGTGTGTAGGAGATGCTTCTGAGCAGGTCGTTTTTTTTTTTTTTGGTTTGATGTCAGGTGTGCATGTCACAATTTCACAGGAACTCAGGTGGATTGAAGAATCAGATGTTGGTACCTGGTTGGTTAAATGAGGGCGGCAGAGCTGATTACAAACAGATAACGTGATGAGGAAGTTGAGTTTATGTGAATCTAGAAAAGCATTTGTTTGCAATGCTGAGAACCTCCAAAAAAAATGAAATGTTTAGCAGTTCAGGGCTAAAATGTAAGCATAAAACATTTTTCTTCATTGTAGGAAATGTGCAACCAAAATTCCCTCCAACGTTCAGATTTTGAATTGTTACTTTGCACTACATCGGAATATAAAAAGACAAAGTCGTTACATGCAGTAATTTTGCTGCACATCCTCCACTTTGCCTTTTGTTTAAATTTCTGGATTGTAAAACTGTTCATTTTGAAGATATATTGAAACCTGGTTGGAGCAGGGAATTTCCTTCTCTCTCTCTCTCTCTCTCTCTCTCTCTCTCTCTCTCTCTCTCTCTCTCTCTGTCACACACACTCACACTCATACACCCATGTGAAAGACTGGAGTGGTTGTGTCAGCACATGAACGGTACCCCGGTGCCTCCGCCGCTATTTGTGTGCCCCGAAACTCATTATCACCGTAGAGATTACACATTCCCACAGCAACCTTGACATTTTCAGGGGCGTCGGCACGATGATAAGATTATATTCGAACGAGATATCTCTCGCTGTGCCCCGTTCTCCCCCTCCCCCTTCCCATTCCTCTTTTATCTTCTCCCCTCATCGGCGTGTTTTATTCTGCCCCCCCGACTCGGTGCTTTTATCTTTATCTCGTACATTGTTGCAGTTCATTTCCAATTTCTTCTCCCAGTATTTCACTTTTGTGTCATTATATTCCTTACTCTACTCAGTCCCCTCTCTGTAACTTCTTTTTTCTTAGGCTTTTAGACACTCTCAGCCTATTTCCTTCATGTTTTTAGGAAACGAACCATCAGCAGCCAATTAAAGCTAATTGCTCCAAACCAGAATTGTCTTTCTCGCTCTCTGACCCGCTATTCTTTCCTTCTCTCTTTTCCGTCACAACTTATTCAATTTCTGTCAATTTGTCATAGTTTTAGTTCAAGGTAAAGTGAGCATGAAAAATAACCTGCAGTGCTGCTGAGATCTAACACCTCATCAACCCACGCATGCATGTATTTTACTACGCTGCTACTGAAACTCTGGCAGCGACGGAGACAACAGGAGGAGTGAATATGTCCCTCAAAATTAAATTTGTGTGTGAGTGAGTCTCTTCGGCATCTTGTTCCACAGCAGGGGACGAGTGTGATGGATTTTTTTTTTTTTTCCCTTCTACTAACTGTCCTCCTTTTCTCCCTGGCTTCCTTGGACTCAGAGAGAGGTAAACACATTCCATCCTTCCACCTACGACCCTCCAACTGTATCTGTTCATCATTTCTGTTTTTTCTATTGGTTTCATTTCCTCTGCATTGCATTTTTTTCCATTCTAAAGTTTGTCTTTATCGTACTGTACCACGCTGTGCGCACACGTTCAGAGATGTAGGAAATGAAGGTGACCTCCCCTGTCTTTGTCTGTCTACAAGCGTCTTCTTTTTTTTTTTTTTGGTACACACACACACACACACACACACACACACACACACACACACACACACACACACACACACACACACACACACAATAGGAATCTTTTGTTCCCAGTCCCTCCTGAGGGTCTGGAATCAGACATCTTGTTACCCTCAGGCCTGTGTTTCCTGTTGCATGACATATTGAAGCACACCGCTTGAAGGAAGTTATTTAGATTGGTTCATGTGCATTTTTGAACGTCGTAAATCACAAGTGTGTGTGCAGCACTGGTTTCATTTGTTGCAGCTATATTTCTTCTTGAGAGTTTTCTGTGGTTTCATTCCTCTCTCCACCCGTCTCCTTCCCTTCTTCATCCCTTCTATTCGGCCGAGTTAAATTGTTTTCGGCTCCAGTGGGCCCAGGGGAAAGTTCTCTCCTGCTGTCACTCTATTCAACTCCCTCTTGCATCCCGCTGCTCTATTGATCTCTGAGGCCCATCGACTGGTGTGTGTGTGTTTGTGTGTGCGTGTCCTGTATTCATCACACTGATAAAGGTCAGCTCATCTGTCATCCGTCTCCAGGACCTGTTCGTCTCGAAACTGGACACACACACACACACACACACACACGCACACAGACACACACACCATCACTGCTTCATCATTTATTTATTTTTTGCCTCCAAGGAGGCACCAAAACTAGTCCAACAGAGACCCCCCCCCCCCCCCCCCCCCCCGTCCTCCTCCTCTTGTGTCTTCTTTGACTCTGTGGTTTTTCCTCCTCTCAGGGACTTTGCATATGTGGCGAGGGATAAAAACACCAGGATCCTGAAATGTCATGTGTTCCGCTGTGACACACCTGCCAAAGCCATCGCCACCAGCCTGCATGAGATCTGCTCCCGGGTAAGTTGTTCAGGCCCGAGGAGGCAAGGATAAGTTTGGATTTTGCAAATAGATTCAGAAATGGTGCTTCAGCTTGTTGGAAGAATATTTCTGCTTTCACTCAACAGGAAAGGTAGGGGGGTTGTGTGATGTAGTGCTCAGGGACATTATCACAATTCATTTCACAAGGAAACTCAACTTAAGCCCAAAAACCAAACCTTTTTTTTTTTTATAAACACTCATTTAAACAACCTCATTCTATAATCCGCCTGAGAAATAATGCATTCACTGAACATATTCAAATGACCAGCCTCATGAATGCTTGTATTGCTTTATCATATTTACCAACTCACAGTCTCGACACGCATTTTAATCTTTGAAACAATTTTATCTGCAGTCCCCAGAAAGCCTAAAGAATAAGAGAGCTCTTTATATACTGCATGTCCCCTCTTCGGTGAATACAGATGAATTCAAACGGCTGGATGAACAAAACCATGTTTTTATTGTCTGCTTTGAATTAATGGACTCTACTTTTGTTCCAATAAAATGCATTTAAAGGTTTTTAATTTTAATTCAATTTTGGAAAAGATCTTAAAACGGCTGCTTCATTTTTATGGGCTCGTAATGTGCTGCTGAATTCAAGTCTGAGTCAAATTAAAAAAGTTTCTTGCGCATTTAGCTGGTGTACCTGGAATCTTCTTTTAGAGAGAAAAGGTGGAGAAGGAGCTTTTGTCCTTGTCCACATCCTTCACTTTAGTACTTTGCAGCCCACATTTTACAGCCGACCTATATTACAGAACATCAAGGCTGTTTCATTCAGGATGAAAAAGGAAAGGTGGGGAAGTTGGTCAGAGCGGAGGTTGCTCAGATGCAGATTTGCTGTGAGAAACTCTGTGGTGGAGGACATATAGAATTTATGTTTGGTGTTTCTGGGCATGTATGTGAATTTGTTAGTGATGGTTGTGAAGGATTCTGCCTGTTTCCTGGTCCTCTTTGTATGTATGTGTTTCTCCCTGTGTGTTGCACTGCGAGAAAAGCTTTTATCCTGCTTTGGAAAGAGGAGTGTGACCTCGTTAGTTTGTATGTGTGTGTGTGTGTGTGTGTGTGTGTGTGTGTGTGTGTGTGTGTGAGTGTGCTCCTCAGGTGAAATGGGTAGACAGAATGACAGTAGCAGGGGTGAAGCTACTCGAGGTTTCCCTGAGCTCTATTCTTGTTGACGCTTTCATCTTTTTTCCCCTCCTCTCGCATCCTCCTGCACTTTCACACATTTTTGTCATCGTCGCTTCACTCTCCTCCCCTGCGTCTCTGCCAATGCTACACCAATTTTGCTTTGTTTTTACACGCCATTTGCTCAGACTTCTGTATTTCCTTTTGCTTCTCTCTCCTCCAGATAATGACTGAGCGAAAGAATGCCAAAGCAATGGCAGGAAGCTCTCTGCAGGACAGGATGCAAGCCGGACTAGATCTGCCTTTACAAGGTAGGCTTCGTACATATAGTAACAAACTCTGTGTGTGAGAGAGAGCGAGTGTAAATGCGACAAGTGAGACGCATCAGTAGATGCAGAACAGTTATCACTTTTGTGTCATTCAAAGAGATCGTTTGTAAGAGCAGAAAGTCTCGAGAAATAGCTGTGCTGTCATCATAATGTCTTCTGTTAATGCTTCAAAATTATGCCGAGTGTAGAACAGGAGCATGAAAGCAGGTTGATGAATAATCATGCAGCTGTTCAAATCAATCGATGTCTTTTAAAAGATCCCCGTTAATCACTTTGAGTGGTGTTAAAGGTGGTGTGTGGAGCTTTCCTGTAAAAAAGCTGTTTATATTCAGTGTTTCTCATCAAAAAATGCACTGCATGTCCTTCAGTTCTAACATTCGAGGTAAATGTATCTCATTCCTGATATCGCATCTGTAAAAATCTATTTTTGAAGATCTTAGATGGTTACATTTACTTCCTTGAAGTCTTCTTCCTAAAGTCCACTGCTTTAACGTGTTGTGCTTTCCTCCTGCCAGCTTTCAAATAGCGGAAAAAAGATTGAGGACTAATGTGCACAATACTTCTACTGGTCAAAAACTCCAAAGGGGTACCTTCAACAGTTGTTTGCAGTTTACAGATTTAGGAGTGGATGGTCCAGTGCTCCAGCATAATGTGCTGGTGTTATTCACCTCAACTTTACACTGACAGATTTTCAGAGAACAGCTGGAGGGAGTTGCTCAAATTATTTCATATCCCTGACAGAGTGAATAATACCGTTGTCAGCTTCTGTTAAACTAAACATACTTGATGACCAGAATAACTTAACATATGTATACAAGTGCCTCTATTTAAATATAGTAGAGGCAACACTGTGAAGACAGTGGTCCATGTATTAAGGTGTGAGCCCCAACTTAATGTGACATAAAGTAATATGATCTGTATTTTGATGTGCACCTGTTAAGTGTATGTTGACTTGTCCTCAGCAGAGTTCCCCACACCAAAGACAGAGCTGGTTCAGAAATTCCAGGTGCTCTACCTCGGGATGCTGCCTGTGGTCAGACCAATAGGTTAGTCAACAATCAAACACACACACACACACACACACACTGTAAGGATATGCAAAATTATTTGTAAGTGTTAATGTGGACCTTGATATGATTTTAATTTTTGTATTTTCTTTCTGTTTTTAACATGCTGTCCTTCAGGCATGGATATACTGAATGGAGCTATAGACAGTCTGATTGGATCTTCCAACAAAGAGGAGTGGACTCCAGTGGCCCTCAATGTGGCAGATGCTACGGTCACCATCAGCAAAGACAAGGTCGGACACACATCTGCTGTTCCCAAACTTTTACTCCCGACTTCCCCTGGTGGTCTCCACACTGTTCTTTCCAGCCTTCTATAAAAACATAGTAAAACACCATCCAACAAACGCTGTATACCAGACGCACAGTGGTGGCAACAGCCTGAAATGTCTGGCGTTACTGGGATTTATTGATACAACTGCCTCCATTTTCAAAGCAAACATTTACGTAGAGCTGAGATCTACAATTTCTTGACATTCTTGCACTCTGGCATCAGGACACAGCTGATGGATGATAGAGCATCTAAAGGCCAGTTTAGTTTATCGTCTCCCTGTTTAGAAAACCTCTCTACTTGTGTCGCCACATATGGTGTGAGAAATAACTCCCCTGATAACAGGCCCATAGTGTCTGTTATCTAAACAACAGATGTCAGAGGAGTCCAACTCGCTTGCCAAGTAATGGTGTCTCCCTGTTTTGTCAAGCATGCACTAGAAATGTATAAAACTTCTTGAAATAGGTTTTTCATTTAAATAAGTCATGGATTTGAGCTTTAACAGCAAAGGAACCAGCTGCTCCAGTGGAACTGTTTATAAGTAGGCTGTAGTTTTACTGGCAGATCCCCTGAATAAATGTAACTATGTCTATAAAGTGCAGAAGAAAGGTTAAGTGAGTGTAGTTTCCCTCAGTGATGTGGTCTTGTGATGTCTTCTGTTCCATGTCAGACAGCTGAATACTTTAAAACTGAATTGTACATGTATTTTTTTTTTTTTGTATGACTTTTTGACTAACGTCCCACCGTAATGTTTCTGACCAGGACGAAGAAGAAGTGCTGGTGGAGTGTCGTGTTCGCTTTCTGTCTTTTATGGGCGTCGGCCGTGACGTGCACACGTTTGCCTTTGTCATGGACGCCGGCGGCCATCGTTTTGACTGTCACATCTTCTGGTGTGAGCCAAATGCTGGGAGTGTGTCCGAGGCTGTGCAGGCAGCTTGTATGGTGAGTTACTGAAGGGAAACACAGCGGTCTGGTGCACAGCTGACAACACAACAAATACACTGAGCTACCTCTAATCTGTGCACTTAATAAACTCCTAAGAAACACTCTCCTATAGATGCACAGAGATGCATGTTCAAATTATCAGGAGAGTGATTGCTATTTTTTAAACTCCTTGACGTCTTTGTCTTCATTTCGAATATTCTTGCACAACAGGAAGTCCTCAGAAAACTCGAGCAGAAAACGTATGCTTTTCGTTGTCAATTGAACTTCAAATACCAAATAAGAAAATGCTCAAACTTCTACTGAAACCAAGGTCGTTCTTTTAAAGTACAGACAGGCGCAGATATTCAAAGCCTCCCTTTCTAAAAGCGGATGTCTTTGCCGGCAGTTAAGTTTGATTTTGATTGTTTAGTCGATCCTGACAAATGGGTGTTTTACTCTCCAACACATATGGTCTGTTCAGGTTGCAATGGGACTGTCTGTCAAAGCACTGACGGTGTAAAGCATCCATTCAAATCAAGAGAAGCCACTTGAAGTTAAAATACAGTGCGAGATGAGCACCAGCTGTCTCTTGAAGAGGATTTTCTTTCAGGTTATTTAGGATAGACGTTTAGTTTAAATGTGTTGTAGATTGCACGGTGTTGTTTACCGCTCTGCTGAAAACGTATCAAAGGAGAAGCTTCTACGTGTGATGACCATCATGTTACAGTTGTCATACATTCACAATGTTTTTATTTCATCATCAATCACATCCCAGATCGCCATGTGTGGTGTTTCTGCGATAACCCGGAACATTAGTGGAGGTTACTCACCTTCCTCTGCTCCTCTCTGTTTGTGACCTCCAAGATTAGTCGACTGCTGGCTGAGCTATTGATCACCCACCAGAACTTTGGATATATGGACACACGCACACACACACACACGCACACACACACACACACACACACACACACACACACACACACACACACACACACACAGTAAAACTGATTCACAGTGACAAGAGTCATCAGTCATTATTATTGATCACAGCAAGCAGCCTGCACCAGTCCAGCTACCCTTTCTTTCTGTCTCCCACACGCACACACACACACACACACACACACGCATACGCACGCGCACACACACACACACACCACCTCCACAGTTGTACGCTCAGCAGCTGTAACTCTTATTATTTACAGTGTATCTCTCTCTTCTGCCCTCCCTCCTTCTCTCCCCATCTCAGCTGCGGTATCAGAAGTGTTTGGTGGCTCGACCTCCTTCCCAGAAAGCTTGCGGCTCGTCGCCTCCCGGTGACTCGGTGTCCCGTCGGGTTTCCACCAGCGTGAAGAAGGGCGTCCTGTCTCTCATCGACACCCTCAAACAGAAGAGACCTGTCACAGAGTTGCCGCAGTAACCACTGCGAAACACTACCGGCTCCCTACCACAGTCCTCAGTCACCATGGTAACTTGTCGCATCGCTGCCATAACCCATCGCCACCACAGACCCCAGTAACCATGGAAACATAGCAAAACCACAGGGTTTGGGAAACCTTTCTCAACTTCTTCGCTTGGAATTTCACCTCATGAGTTTATAAACTCCTGAGCAGCAATTCAAGTCTGTTTCCTCCAAATAACTGAGCTGAACAAAGGCTCTCATCCCGCGTCAAGAAGAAACAGCCATGAGAAACATCTGAGTGTTGGTCGCGAAGTTTGATAGTGTACATAGAAGTAACTCTCATCCCCCTCAGCCCAAAGGACCGAGGAGGAGAGAGTCCAAATGGAAGAGGTAGGACGTGCTCCTTCAAGCACAGCACGTGTGATGTGCGAGCTCGTCGCTGCCCAAACTGCTGACCTCTCCATGCTCTTAGTGTATTTGTGTCTGTGCCTGTGCTGCCAGCATGAACCTCCACACCGCGCCACACTGCCTGTCAGTCACCTGGTCGTCCCGTTCGTCTGTAGTGGCTTTTCCCCCCCGCTGATCCGCTCTCTCGGTGTCCTCAGTCGACTGCAACATTAAACAAAGGCAAGGAAGAAGTCCTGAAAGCCACCGTGTCTGATTTTTCATATTACCAGTGAATAATGAAGAGTAGAAAGAAGGAAGCTGCTACAGACTGTCAGTCTACACCCTCTAACCCATACAGCTGATCCTGCATGAACTTTTTTATCTAAATGTGAACCATTCAATACGATATCAATACACTGCTGCTGCTTTCAGAGACTGAAGGGGTGAGAAATCAGAAGCCACACTGATTGTTTATCCTGTCTTCTTAGTTCTTTGTTTCTCGTCAGCTGTGCACGAATCAGCCCCGGAGGGTCCGAACGAGTGGTGACGTTTCACCCGAAACATCCTTCATATACTCCCTGTTCGCGTCTTGTTCTTATTCTTTTGTTACCCCCCTCGGAAAACGACAGACGATAGCCATAACGGAGGAAGAGACACGGGGATGGACAGTGTTGACCCGCTCTCCTCTGCTCCCCTGCTCCCCTGCTCTCTGGTAACCAGTCCTGGACTGCTGCTCCAAGCACAGGAGATATCAGCATGCTGCTGCTGCTCTTTGATTCACATGCTGGAGGAAATTTGACTGATTATTCCTTTAAATTCCACCCCAGTATCAGTCATCAGAGACTTCACGTCCACAAATAAAAGGGGGATCTGTGCCATCAAAAAAAAAAAAAAAAAAGCCTGGAGGAGGAAAACGGAAGACTTGAGGAATGTGTTTTTGTACCTGGGTATGGTTGCGACAGATCTGAACTGTGCGGAGGTCAGAACGAGAGAGAGAGAGAGAATATTTACCTTCAGCCGACAGAGAGACGTGTGGACATTTTGTGAAAGAACTAGCGGGACTTCCCGGGGCTGCTCTCTCTGCCTCCAGGGTTCTGCTCACTCCAATACGCTTTCTCTGTTTTCTTACTTCCCGTACCGTCTTGCTTTCATCGGTGCCACGTGATCTCTCGCTTTTTGGGTCCGTTTCTTGTGGGCTTTCTCGCGCGTCTCTATTTCACACTGCTAGCTCCTTGTTATCACATATCTGACCAGCTTGGATGTGTGGTGATAAATAACCGGGTCCTTTTATTTGTCCTTGAATCATTCATAGCGAACCTCCTGTAACTGGCCGTTCGCTTGCCCCGTCCAGCAGACAGCGATGGTCCGATCCGCCTGTTGAGCTTTGGGATTGTTGAAACACGGTGCAGGAGTGCTTGTAGGAAGACGAGCTGACGAGCTCACTGATAGCCAACTATATTTTGCGGGTTTACGAGATGCATGTTGATATTCATGCATATTGTATATGCATATATACATGTGCATTGTATATGCATATTCATGCATATTGATATTCAATACATATTCCATACATAGTGATATTCCCAGCTGTATAGAAGATGGTTCTGTGAAGGTTTTGTGCTGCCCACACACATTGTTAAAGACAATAAGAAAATATACAGTTTGAAAATATAAACAGTCAAGCATAAAGGAGCTTCGAATTGTGCGCAATATAAAGCTGGAGTCAAACAACATTAAAAAAAAAAAATCTCACTTTGTGATATTGTAGTTACCTGCTTACTAAAATCAGGACTAACAAGCTCTACGCAGCAATACAAAAATGTAGTTTATTTCCTTGACCTCTACATTCTTCTGCTAATGACGCAAACCTTTTTCATGAGAAGCGTTTTTTTTTTTGTTTTGTTTTTTTTTTATGTCCGTGTGAAATTTAACAACCATTGTTTCAAAGATCATGCCACATTTGAAGTGCTGGATCAACCTCCACCGGTGTGGAAGAGGGCTGGTGCGATGTGGAGATATGAAGGGCTCATTTTTTTAAAACACAACAATTCTTTGTTTCGGGTGAATAACAATTAGGAATTTTATCTTCCATTTGTGCCAATAGATCCCTTCAAATCCCACAGACTGGTTCTTTAAGGGGTCCGGGGGGGGGGGGGGGGGGGGGTTAGCGAACAGTCAGGTTGTGTTCCCGCATCTTGCTTATCGACTCCACAGTGAACGTACACGGGTTAAAGGAGCTAGTTTTGTAATGGAGACTCCGATGAGAAAATTCAGCCACGTCACCTTTTTTTTTTTTTTGTCACAAGGATGTTGAAATGTGAATGAGATGACTCGAGTTTGTGTGTACATAATACCCATTTCATGTAACATTTGGCATTAATCATTGTTATAAGCTATCTTTTTATTTTTGAATGTCTTTAGGTTTCTGTTGTTTTCTCGTAATGAAATGCCTTTTATTGAAAACTCACCAAATGGCCAAAGTGTAAAATACTGCTATACATTGTTGTAGATAAGAAAAATACGAGAGCAAATAATGAAAACAGTAGAGGCGATTGGAAATTTTCACAGTTGTCAATTAAGTTGATACTGAATTTAACAGCAATTATCTATGCATTCTTTAGATCCGGAGAAATGGAAAGTCAAGAAAATCCTTGCATGCCCTTGGATAGTTGAAAGAAAGACTGTATGTATTGAACAGAAATATTTTTTATTTTATTTATTCTATTTTATAAAGGTATATACTGATTTTATTAGTTGGGGCAAGTAAAGTCTCTTGACTCTGTGTCATTGTCTCAGTCCCTGGTTAACTCACAACGCAACAACAAGCTCTGCTTTGCAGGAAAAAAAAAAAGGCAAATAAAGGAATATATCTTCACCTTGTACAGTGCACTGAGAGCTGGGAGTCTACTGCTGTTCTGATGATTAACAGTAGTGAGGAGGAAGAGGAGGAGGAGGAGGGTTACAGCAGTGGACTCCCAGCATCTCTGTCAAGCTCACACATAAACAACAACAAACACACACTCCATTCCCCACAGGTGGATGTGTTGGCTTCCCTTTGCTGCTCACTGATTTGTACACTTTATCAATGTAACCGAGAATATTGTGAGAATAAACGGCATTATAAAACACACCACCCGGCCTCCGAGTGTCTGTACGCAGTGCAGCTGCAGCAACCGATTCGTTTTATGACCTGATTCATCTTTTCTGTGCTGGCGACGGCGGTTTGACCGTTTGCTCGTGCGAGATTTCAGGAATGGAGTGAGAGAATTTCTTTAAAATTTGACTTAACCATTCTCTCGGGTTCGAGGGTGAACTGATGAGAGTTTGGTGGGTCAGACAGCATTTTCTGTGGTTATGGCATTAACTTTGTGCTCTTTCAGAATCCGTTTTATTGGCCAAGCACAAAGGGATTCCTTCAAAGTCTTCACTGTACAGTTAAAACTGTATGTTTAACGTTTCTCTCGGGAGGGATATGTGAGTAAACTGCAACATGACTGGTTGGCGGAGGCAGTAATTCTAGTTTATGAATTATTTGTGCCGTGGCTTTTGGCTTGGGACTCCTTAAAGTGAACCAATGTCTGCGTGTGTCATCTCAAAACACCACTCGTGAAAGGTTTGAGGAAACAGGGATTCACTCCTGTTAAATCGTGTCATCTGGAGACAACGAGGGGAAACTGCTAACTTATTTCAAAGAGAAAAATTTTCGAGAAGAGTAAAAAAAAATCAACATAAACTGTCATGCCATAACCATTATATGTATATTTGCTCTGTAACACCCTCAGGTTTATCAAGTGCCTGAGTCTCAGGTGAGAAAACCCTGGATTAGTCTATTAAATGTCAGAATACCAAGTTGCCAAACCTGTTTGTTTTGTTACTGAAGAACAGTACAACAAGGTTTAAAGATGCTCTATTGCAAGTTGTTTTGTTCTTTAATTAAGAGGAAATTTCAAACAGTAACTTTCACCCTAATATCATTTAAAGTACAACTATATTGATACCACATAGCTAAATCGGGTGCTAAAAGTCTTTGTTTTTGTTTTTTTACAATAACTATCGCAAAGGAGAAATTCAATAAATTATTAATTTCAGCTAAAAAAAAAACAATTGCAAACCTCTTCACAACTCAGAAATTTTTTTCAGCCAACCTTCCCCTTTAATAATGTATTTAGGGCCTGAGCACCGATGGTGTGAAAGCCCTATTGTTATCCAAGCGATTATTATGATTCTCTGTAAACGACTGCGGGAGCGCAAGGGCCCGTACATCACTGCTTGCAGTTTTAATTTCAGTTTATAATTGTATTACAATATGAAGAAATTAGAACATAACTTTTTTTTTTTATTATTTTTCATATTTCACATTTATTATTTGCCATTTAATGATGTAAAATTACATTTAAATATATTCTAATACATTTTACTATTCAGAGGATCAAAAAAAAAGCAATAATACAATCTCTGAAAATACTTTAAATACAATAGTTTAAGTATAATGTACAAACATGTACTTGTCCTTTACTTTATGATTGCCCTGACTCTTTATAATCCAGGCAGAGAGACTGAGGACGAGGATGCAGACATGTTAAGGAGCTGAGGCTTGGAGCTGAGGGACGGAGGCCTGGAGACAGAACTGCCAGTCTTGCTGTGTGGTGAGCCTGAGGACGGGGAGGAAATGGGTGGCAGGGCAAAATCTGCAGCCTTCAACACTTCCTGCGTCGCCACCACATTTTCTGGTCCGATCATGTTTCTTGCTGGTTTAGTTGTATCCGTCTGTTTTTTCTCTGCTCTCCCGGGCTGTGTGTTTTGTGTCTTGGAAGCGACAGGTGGAGCAGGACGAGCAGGTGAGGCATGGTTCCCAGAAGGGGAGCTGAGGACAGTCTGCTGGGATTTAATCGCTGGTTTGAGACTCAGCTTGTGTGCAAGGGCTGCGATTGGAGAGAAGTGGTTGGAGGATTTTGCCGAGGATATTAGTGTCAGTGTCAGACGAGGTATTCGTCTTGGTTTACTCCGTCTCTTGTGATGTGATGTGACTTTTCTCTTTGTTGCATTCTTCTTGTGGCTTTTAGGCTGCTGTGTGGAGACGGTGTCAGTCTTCTTGGTTAGTTTTGGGTTTTGTTTCACCTTTCGTTTACGCCCTTTAAGCCCTCTCTTCTTCTTTCCTCCCTTTCCACCCACCTTTCCCTCCTCATCTTCACTCTCCTTGAAGTCTCCCTCACCTTTCTCCCCCTCTTGTTCTGGATCTCCTTCATTTCCGAGCTCCCCTCCAGTCTGCCTCTCTGGGCTTGAGGAGGTTGAGGGTTTGCTGGTGGCTGAAGCTGCTCGGTTCTTCTTGCTTTTCCCCTTTTTACCAGTTTTTGACTGTTCGGGCATTATTCCACCCAGGAGACCCTTTGCTGCTGCCCTCGCCAGCACATCCTGGATGGTTTCTACCTTCGTGGGATCTGCCTGTAAAAGCGAGGGCGGGTTGAGATCAGATAAACCACATTAAAACTACAGAACTCCAGGGTAACATAACACCAAAGAGATCTACACAACAATGTTGTGGAAACGAGTTACAGCCATAAATCAAACCTGCAGACGAGGAGGGAGAGGGAGAGGGGGAGGAGAGGAGAGGAGAGGAGAGGAGAGGATAGGAGAGGGGAGGAGAGGAGAGGAGACAACAAATGTGGGCTATCATTTAAAAGGCAACATAGTTACTGTAACCAGCTACTTCAAATTTTGACCATCTCTCCCAAAGTGAGAAACAACCTGGTATCACGCCAAGGCATACAATATACCTAACGGTGTGAAATATACCTGCACCTATTTAGTGTATATTATTCGTTTTCTGTGATGCCAGGCTGGTGAGACAACAGCAGCAGCTCTGTGAAGCTATACTTTCAGCTAAATGCTCAAATTAACATGCTGACTTGCTCACAAGGACAATCCTACTGTGGTCGTTAATATGCTCAACATTTTAATTGAGCATGTTAGCATGCTGACATTTGCTAAATTAATAAACACAAAGCTACAGTTGAGGCTGGACGAATGCAGATTTTGACCTGGTGATGGTACTAAAACCAAAGTTGTTACTCAGTCCAAGTGGCAACCCACAGTGATGTCACCTGTTTGTTTGTAAATGCCTGAATGTTTTGAAGTCTTGTGTCTGGCATTTCAGCCAATGTTTTGTATTTTTTGGAAGCAAAGTTGACCTTATTTGGACAAACTGGGATCTGAGGACACCAGTGCCAGCAACCTGATAGCACCCATGTCAATCAAACCAGACACGCCCCAAAACATATCTCTCTTCAAGGCCTAATATGTAAAATAACTATTAGCTAGTTTATTGAAATCAGTTGAATCAAATCAGATCAATAGAGGAAAGGTTTATTATAATATAGCACATGAAACCATGTAATAAATCTCGAGACATAAGATCAGACCAAATGAAACTTCCATCCAGCGTCACAACTTGCAGGATTTAGCTCAGTAAGAGGAGAGAATTTCTAATATGAAATAAATGCAGAGCTGACACCGTGCAGACAGTACTTCCCATAACACTAAAACACACACGCAAACTTTGCTTTACGTGTACATATCTTATAGTCTACGGTATATTATGTGGAGAAAAAAAGCAAGGAAGTCTTTATCTGCAGCAAAGGAACAGAAGAAATCCTATTAAATCTCCTGAGCTATACCCGTCCGTCTCCCGTCTGCCGCAGTCTGTCTGAATTTCCATACACTTCCTCCTCACTTCTGAAAGTTGAATGATGTTTGGCACCCTGCTTAAAATACTGCAAATGCATTTTTTTTTACTCAGTCTTGAGAGTCAAATCTGTCTTTACGTTTGTATTACTTTGACAGAATGATATGCTTTGACTCATTTGTGAGCTGCAAAACTTTAATCTTGCTGCCCAAATCAGAGTAAGTTTGTCGTAAAATGTGAAAGATTGCAGTGTGAGAGAGAGAGATGCATGAACGATGACAATCTGTCAGATGTGTTGAACAGATCAAATGTTTCAGCTGTGTTGTTGCTTTTAGGACAAATAGATCCTGTGTACAACTAATGATGAAAATCAGCGTTTAACCTTACTGCATGACATGATATCCTTGTGAGTTTGATTTTCCTTTGACTGTATGTTCTCCACAGAACAGCTGCCTAACGTTTCCTCTTGCATCAACTTTCAGGTAAAAATGTTGTATCCGTCCAGTACTTCGTTTTTTGATCATATACTTGCAAAACTAACGAGTCTCGTCAGCTGGACTTTATGTTTAGTGCTTAAAATGTGAGCACAGACCTCATCTATGGAGATATTTACTCGTTCTTTCCTTGGTTTGTGAAAGACGTCACCCTTATCTTTCTGCGACTCTCCAGATGTCACGTGTCTATTTAAGATCCCTTTAAATGCCCTCCAGCTCAGTCAGACTGGTTGTATATCAGGGATGCAGTGAACCACCTCAGAAGTGTCAGCGTGACAAAACCTGCAGCCGCAGATCTGATGGGATTTGACTCACTGAGAGAGTGAATGTCAATCCAATGAGACATGATCATTAGATTTTAAATGACTGCACTGAGCTAGGCAGCACAGCAAGTCCTGGCCCTCTGCACCTGTTCGGGTTCAAAATGATTTAACCTCTTTCATCAGAGACATTCTGTTCATATAATGCAAAGAAAGCATATTAACTAAAGTTTTGGTAAACACTCAAAGGAACTTTGTTGAAGATTGAATGATTTTTGAGCTCATTTTGTACTTTGTCATGGTTTGCCATCATTGTGCCTGTCATTTTGGACTCAGTCTGATTTTCTCCGTCTATCGTGTTCAGATAGACTGATAGAATCCACTCCTGATTAGCCCTCTAAGTATTTATACCAACAGTTCAACATCCGCCTTTATGCCAATTGTCTTAGTGCTCTCTGCCTTAACTTTGTTTTTTCCTGCTTCCTCTGCTTTGTCTGCCGGCCTGTTTTTTGTTTTTTTTTTAAACCATGAACATCTGCTATACAAGTAAACTTTGTTTTGTCTTGTGCCTGTTATGTTTTGTGATGTGCTTTTGGGTCCTGAACCCTTACAGTACTTACAAACACGTCAAAAATATCAAAACTATTCAAACAGCAAAATCAATGCCATTTTTGCTGCTCAGCTCAAACATCTGCAAAGGCGGGATTTATTTTGCAGCTGAAAAAAATTCAGTGTCCTTAGTGTTCCCAAAACCTTAACGTGTCTTGCAACAATGTGTTAGCCTTACACAGTGATACGTGATTAAAGACAAGCAAATGTAATTATGTCACTCAGTTCATTTAAATGTGGTTTATTCAAATGTGTAAAACCTTATAAACTCAGCATGATTGAATAATGTTCACTGCAATTGTATAAGCAGGCACACAGAGACATAGTCCCCTCCCTGCACCATTTTTTTGAGCTGCAGGGGATCAAAGGAGCAGCATCTCATTTCCTTCTGTTGTATTTTCTGCTTTTTATGAGTGGAGCAAGAGAGAAGAAAGAGGAGGGAGCAAACGGATGGAGCAACAAGGTGATGCAACACGACTCGAGGGTTTGAAGACAGGGCAGAGAGAACGACAGAGAAGTATCTATTCATCTTTGCTCCAAAGTCCTGTAATGTTTCAGTGACTCAGGCCAGTTTAACTTTAACTCATTTATACAGAATATTGGAGTAATGCTGCAGAGCCTTCAAGGAGTAATTGTGTGTGTGTGTGTGTGTGTGTGTGTGTGTGTGTGTGTGTGTGTGTGTGTGTGTGTGTGTGTGTGTGTGTGTGTGTGTGTGCGAGAGAGCGCGTGCATGCGTGCAGCCAAGCAGAGCTGACTGACCTCCCAGCAGACAGACAGTAAAAGAGTGCAGCCTCAGCACAAATGGAAGGTCTTGTTGCAAAGCACACAAACACACACACACACACACACACACACACACACACACACACACACACACACACACACACATAAATATTCATGCACATACACACTCCAGAAATTCTCTGTTCCCCCTTAGTCTCCTAACACAACCTTGTCCTCTCCATTTTTTCTCACTTTTTCCCTTTTCAATCTCTGCTTCTCTCACTTTGTCTCCTCCCATCTCTCACCTGTCGAGATAGTCTGGCAATGAAGCAGCCGTTGGTGAATTGAGAGGGTTTGAGCATGAAGAACTTGGAGTCTGTTGTGTCTCCTGACGGGGAGTCGTCAGGGAAAATCGGACCGTTCACCCTGAAGGAGCAGCACACAAACAAGTGAGATTTAAGAGCAACTGCAGCTCATGGAATAGTTGTAAAAAGGTGCTTGGTAGCATTTTAACATTGATTTATCGTTGCCCCATCAATTCAGAGAAGTACAAACGGGAATAGTGCACACAAAAATGTTGAGTTTCAGGAAACTGAAAGAAGAAAGAAAGGCAACGGGATTCTCTTAATCTACCTGGTGATGTTTTTGCTTTTGAGTATATTCAGAAAGAAAGGTAAACTTTTAAATCTTTCCTACAATAAGGCACAGTTGTTGAAAAAAATAATCAAATGAACAGTTTTTACTTGATACAGTAGTCTGTCCAGTATGATCATTTCTAACAGTATCTGGACATACAAGAGTTCAGGGTCAACATCAGCATGACAGTTTACGTGCTGTAGTGTTTCCTGTTGATGTAAGTGGATGGGACGGTTGGTCCTCCAGGTACTTCAGTGTGTTTCTACACACACTGTCCTGTTCTGAGCCCCAGGATAACCTTGTTTATGAGCCTCAGAGCTGCCAGCTGTCACGGCTGGATCCCTGCATGTTGTACATCTGGCATGAATCTCCGAAGCATCAGATATTTTAGTAAATGTTGGATGGCAAATCTCAGAGGACCAAACACTGTCTGAATATTGTTGAAAATGTGGGGACGATATGCTGGTATGACCTTCATTCACATTCTCAGTACAATGCTGTTTTTGTTGAGCAACATTTACTCTCGCTGCCATTTTACGTGTTGTGACTCTTCTGTTACAGCAGGATGGAAACACCCCTGTCATCAGACTCTGAAACAGACGGTTATCTGTCCCAAATATATGTGCTGATGTCAACTGAACCTACCGGTGCAGCCTCACGAGGCCGAAGTAAAAATAACAGGAGTAAATGACAAAGTCAAGAGACATAAAATAAAGAGCGACAAAGGAGGTAGCTCCGGGGTGGTTGAACTGATCAAACACAGGACTCTTACCCAAAAGACTACTAGCCATGTTTTGTGTGAAAACAGAATTCAAGATTTACTTTTTTAAAGTAACGTAACAGAATTTGATGCGAGTTACGTTTTTAAGTCACGTAAAGTCGTTCCAGCGCCTGGTACAGTCCATCCTCCTTCACCTATCGGTGGGTTTAATAGACGCCTATGGGCCCATTTACGCCAGCAATCAAAAGGGGTCAGAGATTGTTCCTGTTGAGGGCAGCACTGTGATGTGCACGGAGCAGGAGAAAGCTATAACCTTCGTGATTAGGTATTTCAAGTTACGTCGCTTGATCAACATCAACATCAGCATCGGAGTTACACAGGTTTTAGTTAGCAGCGGTCCGGGCACGCCTGCGATTTCACCATGAACCTGTCACTTTAGCAGAGAGCGCGCAGTTTGTGAAACAGGCACTAAAACAGACTTAAGCCAGTTTTAAGCTTTAAGCTATATATATATATATATATATATATATTTCTATATTTTAAGCTATATTGCCTCTATATATATATATATATATATATATATATATATATATATATATATATATATATATAGAGGCAATATATATCATCCCAGTGACCCCAGGACTATATATATATAGTTGACATTTGTCATACAGCTGAGCAGTTTACTGTGTGGAGACCTAAAAGCTGTAGTAGTAGTTTGCTGCTAGTCTCAACGTAGTTTGGAAGACGAGCATGTGTTTGGTATCAGTTGTTGCTACTGTGCAGTTGTTTCGTGGGAGCCAGCGCCGCCTCTCGTGAAAACAACTCAGTCGTCTATGTTTTCACTGAACAAATACTGTAAACACGGGGATCGAACTGCTGCTCGTCTTCTCAGGGCACAAATGTAAGTCTAATAAAAGAGCTTATGTGACCAAATATAATAACATTTGGATTTCTTTAAGAGGATGGATGGATGGTAGAAAATGACTTTTGTGGAGCAGCAGGCGTGAAACAGACTCTCAAATCTTCTCCACCCCATTCACCCCGTCTGTAGGATTAACTTCAGTCCCCACAGCAACCGAAGCTGATCCTTTATACTGTCATCAGTCTGGTGACTCTAACCTCACACACACACACACACACACACACACACACACACACACACACACACGCACGCACACACACACACGCGCACACATGCACACACACGCACTTGTACATACTGTACAGTTAAATGAATATTTTTGCGACAATATTTGTGTATGACACTGTAGGTCGACTCTAAATGCTGCCAGTCTCCTGTTGTCCTCCAAGTGTACCCAAACCGGCCTGTAGTCACCCAACAGTTCATGACTAATTCCAGTTTTCTCATTACATTCACGGTTTAAGCCTGTGGACGAGTAATGTAAAGTCCGACTTCATAATTAAAATGAGAACTAGAACCAACACAGAGATGGAGCAGGTGTGTGTTTACTGTACCTGAAGGGCAGCAGCTTGGGGTGGGTGTGTGTTTTTTCTAACACTCTCTTCACCAGCTGTTCATTTTCCTCAGGATACACCGAGCGTGTGCAGTAGACCACCGTCTGGACTTTTGGGACTGACAGATGAGAAAAAGGAGCGAACACAACGTACAAATAGTTCTCGTAGTGCAGGTCTCTCACAAACAGACTGCACAAAAGAAACTCCAATAAGGACAACGTTTTAGTCGTGTGTCTAGTTTAACTCTTTGTGTTTTTACAGAAATTTTAAGTGTGTTGTTTTTCATTGCTGTGTACCTGTGTGTGTTTGTGTGTGTGCTTTTGATATGGACTCACAGGTGAGAGCTTTTGCCAGCAGTCTTGCCTGCTGGGTAGTCAGAGAGTGGATCTTAGTCTTGGATACAGAACCATGTGACAAGTCTGGCAGTACGTCCCAGTCTAGTAACAAAGCAAAAACATGTAACATTTACAATTTAATTTACAGCCACTAACTCTTCGTATTACTTCTTATATCTTATATATATTATTATTGACACCGATTATTTTTTAAATCTCATTTTGTAGTTACTTTTCCATCCCCTTTCTTCTTCCTCCGTCCAACTCTTTTCATCGTCCAGTTCCAGTGTCAGTCATTACTAATTCACAGACTTTAGCCTACATTAAGTCTGCGAGGGTTCAAGGCAGTGCATCTTTGAAACTGGCTTGAGATCTTTCACAAGGCCCTTCGCTATCTTTGCACACTTTCCATGAATCTGCAAATTCTGCTGACACTTTTGTGGGAATTACCCATAATTCATAGCATTATAATGTAAAGAGAACTCTGAAATCATAAAAACACAGATGATGTATATTGTGTATGAAACAGAAGCCTCAGAGACTGAAGGCTTGGGGTGAACAAGAGGACACATCCATACCTCCATGTTCACTGTGGATGGTGGGCACAGGGTCATTGAGGGCGGAGGACGAACACTGAGGCAGCACTAGGATGACCTTTAACCTGTGAATGGTGGCGTTCAACTCATTCAGACCGCAGAATGCTTCTGACAGGACTCGAACATCTACAATGGGATGTTTAGAAAACAATAATTGAAGACAAATGCACATTGGAAGTGTTCAGCTGCTTGTAGCAGCTGTGAGTCACACAATGTGACTTATTCTTTAACAGGAAACAATACCAATTGCAATCTGATAACTTTAATCAATAATAAGTAGCTGGGCTGTTAACCTTATATGGAATGATCAAAGCTGTCATATTGACATCGAAGGCTGACTGGCTGATTTACAAAGTCAACTCAAAGCCTCGTTTTGAACCGCTTCCGTTTACCCTGTTAAAGTTACTGCAGTACGTGTTAATACAAACTCAAGACTTCCTGTATCTGTTTCAAATTAAAAGCAGTTCAGGAGATCTCAATCCTTCATTTTTTTAACAAGACTTTTATTTTGAAAAAATTTCAGGAACCTATTGTGACTGATATCAGACAGTAACACTTTAGATTAGTACATCAAGAACAAGTACTATAAAAAAAGATGATTACAATGTTGAATTTGTTAAATTAAAGCGACATCTAGGCTACAGTCTTGACAGTTAATGGAAACTTGACACCTCAGCCATTAAACAGCCTTTTAAACGAGTCCCAACTTACTATTGTGCACGTCTGTGCACTTTTGCGTGCACGCACAAGGTGCCCTGTGGTACATGGAAAAAAATAGCTCCAAACCCCTGTTGCATGGTGAGATATTCCCTTAATGTGGTACATACTGAAGTGCACATAATAGGTGGTACAACCCTGTGTTTGCATTTCACAAAGCAACAGACATTTGATCTCTCTAATGTCCTTTCATCACTCACTTCCGATGTCCATCCGCGTGAGTAGTTCTTGTATCTCCTCTACTTGTGAAGGTGTGCGATCGGCACCACACACCAACACTAGGCCCGCGCGGTCGGCAGCAGCAACAGCAACGTGTGCCACAGTGACCGCGGAGAAGGAGCCCACCACCAGGACGTCACCTCTGTCGAACAGCAGGGGGCGTAACACACTCACTGCCACGCACACACTCCTGTCCTACAACGAGATGGTGTCAAACAAGTGTGCGTGTTATTCAAAAGAGCACGGAAGACTGACTTCTTTTCCTGAAAGAAACTGCACCCTGCAGCCTTATCCACTGCTGTGAAGCTAATCGAGTTGGACTCATTTACACAACTTTAAAACTCACATCACAGCAGGAAGGCGAGCTGGAGTAAAAGGGCAGAACCTTCATTTCACAGCAGTAATGTAAAGCGTTAGTCCAGTGGAAGGACTACTAACCATCGAATGACGTAATTCCTTCAAAACATTCTTGAAAGCCAGTAATTTTGATTTCCTTATCGAAGAAGTCCAGTGAAGTGGTCCTGTAGACTATAAATGTTGTTGCACTTGAATCTGTCCTCTCAGCCTCTTAAAGTCATTACGATCAAATCCAGTTTTGTTTGTCTCTTCAGGTCATTTTTTTTTAACTTTCACCTCTGACTTTTACTTTGATTTATAAACCAGCACTTCTGGACAAGAAAATAATGCAGTAAGAAACTCGAGGACATTAAATCGCCACCACTACTCCATGTGCAGAGAAAAGACATGCCTATATTAAGGTCACATATCACTACACACACACACACACACACACACACACACACACACACACACACACACACACACACACATCTACCTGTATGTTCAGTACATGTGCAGTGGTGAAGCTGCTGTGCTGGTGCAGAGCGGGAAGATGACGGGAGAAGATGAGTGTATCTGGACAGAGAGGGTCCTTGCAGAACGTCGACTCCTTCAAGTCGGTCATGGTCGCCGCTTCACACAAGCTGGTGCTTTGTAACGCTTCACACACGTCCTCAAGACTGCACAGAGGAGAGAAAACATGTCCCACTCATTACTAAAACTGTTTACTATAGTCCTCGCAGGTTAACAGTATTTCAGCATCCAGCTTTACAGCAACAAAGATAGGAGCATGTTTTACACACAAGGAGTATAAATGCGGAACCTCCCTGTCTCGCGTACGCTCCAGTGAACTTCACTGACCATTAAACTCGCACTGCGACACCCCCAAGGAAAGAGCCTTTCACCGGATAGACAGACACTCTGTTAAACCTTTTCTTTATACTGACAACATGGCAGATACCATGTCATTTCGTATTTGTACTTTTCAGTGAGCCACGAAGAAAAAAGGAGGACAAAAACCAAGAGAATTTACATTCAGGGCTTAAATGGCACAATGAGGGAGTTTCAGGCATGTTGCACTCCGGCAGCATCGTTTTCACTGCGTTCCTGTTTTTAACTCTTGAATTAAATAAATGTAACGGGTATAAGACAATAGATGCAGAATACATTTGTGAGCTGTTGTGAGACAAACACCTGTACCTGGTTGTGAGAGTATTGACCCATGCGTAAACTGGCAGACACTTTGCTCTGCGCTGTTTGGTCCTGACGGGATCAGACAGAAAGCAGGAGACACTCTGCAGATTCTGTTTCACTCTGCAGCGAGCCAGCGACGCTGCCAGCTTGGTCTTACACCTGTAATAAGCACATACACCACATCACCGCCATCGTCATCATAAACATACGTCGCATCCCATTTTCATGCATCTTAACTTCAATTCAAACGATTTCCATATTCAACTTTAACTGATTCGAGACGGCCGTTTCTCAGAGCAGCATTAAACAAACACACCCACCTCTGCAGACTCCTCTCCAGGTCCCTGACCTCCTGGACAGCTTCCTGCCCTTCCCTTGTTGTACGCTCACACAACACAAACCTTCTCTCCTGGAAATCAAACAGCATCACCATCGCCAATGGCAACAAGTCGCTGGACTGTAAAACATGGTTTATTACTATTAGTGTGGGGATAGTTTTTTATATTAAAGGGAATTACATATGGCTGACAGATTTATATACAGTCATTTCTGAAGGTATTCAGACTGCTTCAATTTCTGCAAACTTTATTGTGTTGTACGATTTTAAACAAATAAATTGTAAATTGTTTACCCTCAGTAACCGATAATAACAGTTGGGTGATTTAAATTATTTTTTACAAATGACTCCTTATTTTCATTCTTAAAATAAAAATACTGATTGTAACCACCTTAAAGAAAACTGAAAATGATAAACGGTCAGTTCATACACTTCCCTTTTTTTTATGTTTATGGCCAGGTATGCACGCTCATTTTTCTCAACTACTTTTCTCAGGGTGTGTATCAATGTGTGCATGTGCGTGCGTACGTGCGTGCGTGCGCGTAGGCGTGCGTGTACGTGTACGTGCTGGAGGAATAAAATGTATGTTGCAATAAAGATGTGTGTTGAATTATAAAGAGCTGTGTGGTGATTTTTATAGCCATACTTTCAGACAAACGACCTCTGCGCCTACATGTTTCACCCATCCTCAACGAAGTTATCATTCTGTCTCACACACACACACACACACACACACACACACACACGCTGTAAGTGTGTCACTTTATCCATGTATGTGCCACTGCACAGTGTTTTATAGAGTAATTTACAGTCTCCCAGGTGGAAAGCGTGTCTGTCTGTCTCCTATATCCTGCAAGACTACGTTGAGATCTGAATACAAATGGCCGTTAACTGCATCCCAGACTCCCTCACCAACATTTTACCATGTTCTGATGCAGCACGCTCATATGGTCAGAGGAAAAACAAATCCTACATGGGAAGACAGATGACTCTCAGACAGTTTGACAGTCAGGGTGTAAGTGTACTCAATCAGATTTTCGATTTGTGAACTCTAAAATGCCAAACCTGTTGGGACTCACAATATGTTGAGAGGTGTGGAAGCAGCTGTCGGTAATAATATTCTCCAGTAAATCTTGATCTAAGAGGAAAACATGTTATTCATCAAAAGAAAAAAAAAAAGAAAACATCAGCTGGGTTTCATAAAGTACACATTAATGCTAATGAAGACAAATCAGGATGGCTTAGTTAAACTAAATTGTGAATAATCATATTTTTGTACGCCCATCTGAAAGTATCTCTCCATGCAGACAGTTTTAGTTATATTTATCCAAATTTAGAAACATCCATCGCCTAGATTTCGGTCATCATTATCACCAAAGTAAATGCAATTTTGTTTGGTGCAAAGACAGCAGCAAAAAAAAAATTACAAAAATCTAGAATTTTTTTTTTTTTTTTTTTTTTTTTAAAGAAATGTGTTAAAATAATCCACATTAAATTCTATCTTTTTTAAGCAGAAAATAGTTTTGATTAAAAACTGCTGACAGGATCTCAAATTATTCACAGTAACAAGGACATTGTATCTGGAAAGAGATGTCACTGCTGATTTTTTTTAAAGCAGCATCATTTGACTTTTTTAGGGCAGAACAGTGACTTCTTATCATAGACACTTTACTGCAAACACTTTAGAAGACCGTACACATATTTACACATTCACCATATATGCAGTAATATTAATATTCATTTGGAGTCATGATTCTGGCCCCCCAATAAACATAAGCAATTTTGGTCTCCACCAACTCCTGAGGGAAATATCTGGCTTTTTAGCTGTTAAATGCTCTGCTATGTTCACTAGCTGGTTGCTAACAGTGCCTGTCTGCTGTTTGGTGCTTTTGGGCAAGAAGCGTAAAGTGTTTTTTGCTGAAAAAAGGTGCCTGCTGCAGCTGGAAATTATGTTGAAATGTGAAAATGAACCAAAACTGTAAAGGTCCATGCCTGAAAACCAAAACAATGTGCTGAAAGACACTGAAATGCTTAATGGAGCTTACAGGAATTGCAGAGTTGAGTGATAATTTACTGCCGAACATGACCCCTTTTACTTTTGCATAGTCTTGACAAATTGTTTTTGTATATTCACTAAATAGTGCGCTGAAAGGGATTTTTTTTTTTTGTGGCTTTAATAACTGCAGAACAAATTACATTCACCTCCATTGTACAGAGGTGGTGACAGACATCTCCAAGAGAGACACAGTATCTTAAAAACTTGACCAATAAAATCAAAACTAGATGCATCACTTGATTACTGGAGATAGGTGAGAACATGTTTTTGAGTCTAATTTACCGAATGCTGCCTTCTGCAAATGAGGTCAAATACTTAATGTAAATGTGTGTGTGGTCATTATATGTGGCTTTATTTTTAAAGTGTGTTTATGTCCATGACATGCACCCTCTTATCGCCTCCCAAACAGACATCTGCTGCACCTCCAGCTCAAGTAATTTGCAGACATGTGGAGAAATGAAACGTATGACTAAATAATATTTAATCTACAGTCTGCAGTTGAAGGTGCTATTTAAAAAGTGAATATTGGAGTTGACATATGCTGCAGCTTCACTGCTATTCATTATAGAGATAAGGCTGCCTTATAGGAAGTGGGTTAGAGCTGCAGAGGTGGCAGTAGAGTAGATCAAATTAATTTCTCCCTGACTTTATGATGAACCATCAGCTTTCTCCCTGCAGGTCTGATATGTGGTTCAACTCAAATCACAGAACTATATTTGGATTAAGGATGCTCACATTATCCCAACATTCCCTTCAATAATTCATACACAAAGTAATCTTACATTTGAGTGTGCTGAAGGCGAGTTGGTAGGCCTTTTTCTGGCTGGGTTTGTCTCCACTCTCGGGGAGCGGGGTGTCCGTCTTCTTTTCATATTGCAGAAGTTGACGTGTGACTGGTTTCTCTGTGCGCAGCTGCTGAAAAACAGCTGCTGCCTGCAGGTAGACCTGATCTGATGGATGGCAGACTGAGGAAGAGGAGGCGTGAGGAAGAAAAAGGGGAGGCAGATGGTGAGGAGGAAGTTTGTGGTGTTTGTCTTACAGTAGATTGTTGGATAAAATTGGAGAGAGGATACAAGGAAGTGTGACGTATCAGATGAACATTAAAAAAAATATCAGTGACCAGTGCTGGTACCCTGCTCATCTGTACCACATGCAGTAGTGGCACTCCAAATTAAATCTCCGGGCTACCGTCACTTTTTCTTCCGCAGGAGCACTTCTCTCACGCCTCTTGTGTAGTTGTCCGCCCTGTTTTTAAATAAACTACATTACCCAGCAGGCACTACGTGACGTGGAACACACTGTAAATAAGTTATGTGAACATATTATTCATTAGGAATAGACGTGTTGTTTGTCCTCCCAAAAATGTCTCTTGCTTGCGGAAGTAGCTCAGACAAAAAAAACAAACAAAAAAAAACTAGACTTCACAAGAGATCCCACAACTTCCTGTATTCATTTCAAATGAAAAGCCCAGCAGCATTTCATACACAGTCCAGTCAGAAACTAAGTTTTGGAATATCTTGTTACTGTAATAAATGAAATTATTATATACATATCGTGAACATCAGCAATATCTCCACGTGTCTTTTAACAACTGTAAACATTTCTAATGTAATAATTTATTGATTGACTCGCTGATACATATACACCAATATGTGAATAAGAGTGGTTCTGACTGTTCTTTTACACTTCCAAATATTGGGTAAGAAAATGTGTAAGTTACAGTGTATGCTTTGAGAGGTGATAGCTGCTGTTTATTGATACCGGACTGTCGGTGCTCCTTCCCAAACAGTTGGTCTAGTTATTCACAGCAGACATTATTAATGACAACATTCGAGATGTTTCTGATCTATTCAAATGTCTAACCATGACATTAAGCCAGCATGCCCTTATACCAGGACCCCACAACTGAAACAGCTAAATGGATGTCATACATCTGTAATTTATTATTTACAGTGCACCTGTGTTTTTACCATTTTGATATGTCAAAATGTTTGCTGTTAAAAAGGCTTATCGCTTAAAAAGAGTGAAAGTCTATCATTAGGATAACGTTTCAGTTTTCTTTGTTTTTTCTTCCTGCTTCATCTGATGCATACAGCTCAGCTTGCTGACTGCAACCTGAGGCCACACGCACACGTGTACTTGAGAGCCTTCCTTTCTTTCCACAATAAAAGCACTTTCCTTTTGTTCATTGTTTACCTGCTGCTTTTAACATCATATGATTAATCCATGTTCAACCACACTTCTCTTGCTGCTGCTTGATAAATGTCAGAATATGACAAAGCCCGACATCTTACTTAATAAGACTGAATATTATTTTTTCTTTTTTTTTTTCTTCAATTTGACAGATTTCAGATTCAGGACTGGATCTCACCGGGGGAAAGAGAGGATGAATGACGAGGAGGAAGTAGAGAGGCGAAGGGCTCCTTCTTGGTTTGATGAACGCGGTCTTGATGAGAGATGAACAGGTTCTCCATCACACAGCTCATATTCACATCTTCACCGGAGCCCACTGTGGGAGGGGCGGGGGAACGAGTGCGGGTAAGTGTGCTCATTGCTCAAGTTACTAACTAAGTTTTAGACTTGTCAAAAACTTCTGTAAATAATTTCAAGTCTATCTCTCAACATGCATGTATTCGTCCCTATCACGCTCCTGCCAGCATATGTTAACCCAACGAGCATCTAAACAGACACAAACATTTTGTGTTTACAGAGCTGAACCCGAGCTCTGCAAATGTAAATAAGACGCACGGCGTCACTCTTAGCTGACAATATCCAGCTTCCACTTTCTGTGAATGTGAGACGGTGCTGCTGTAGGCAGCGATGCGTAATTGGGCTCCTCCTGGTGCAATTAGGTGGCCGTTCAGATACATCAGCATGAATAAATAATGGCCCGCTGTCCGACCCTGGACAAAGGTCCACCTCTAACTGACCCGCTCACCTCATCTCCTTGCAGGCGATTCACTCACACACATGCACACAGATGTGTTTCCATCACTTCAGGGCAAATTAGATTGATTTACATTAATGTTCCTGTCTTAATTTTCCTGTCTTCAATGTAACATTTTAGGATTTACATTACAGGGAGTTTTTGTCCCCAAAAAGAAGGCAAGTCTCTACAATGTAAACATTGTTTGTTCCAGTTTGCAGAACCTAGTTTAAACCAATGGTGAAGGTGTTCAGGGACATCTCTTGACTTGAGGTTTAACATCCAAAAGTGCAGGGAGGACTAGGCTCTAATTAACCAGGATTAATAGAAAGAAACACAGACAGAGTGTAATCGGCTTGTACAGCACTCATCAATGTTTAAACACAAAGTTGGAATTGACCAGAAATGTGCAACGTGTCCAATAAGGCCATGTCAGAGCAAATGGAATAAATTAATGAATATCAAACAGCAGTGATTTAATGAGTGTCAAGCAGTTTCCCAAAGTCTGCAGAAGAAAACTCTTAAGTCCACTTAAGAGGAGCAGTGCTGGAAGAAAAGGCTACAGCAGCTTAGTGTAATCTGCATAGACGATGATGGCCTGTTTAAAATTGCATAGCAGGTCTTACCGTTGTCATTCAGATCCCTCCTCACGGACACAGCGCTCATTGTCTCAAAGAAATGCAGCATGAGCCGGCATCCACAATCCACCTATAAACTGATGTATTACTGTGCATCGGCTGTCACACACTGTCCCAACAAACCGGAGCACTTTATACCTCTCATCACCTCTTTGTCATGCATGGCTTTATCCTGGAGCATGCTGAGTTTGAAACGCCATGGCAACAATATGATAATGAAGGAGGCCTGACCCCTCTGTGACAGATATACAGTAAGCCACATGACATGCTCCATATAGGACAACACTTTTATCATCTTGTATTTTCACTATTAGGTCTCTTTTAAAGGCTGACACTTTACCAGACTGGCTCGACAGCTGATAATCTTTTCGTTTTTAAAACATTTACCACAACACAAAGTTATAAAAAGCCTCCAACTGACACAAACTTTGAGAGACAATTAAAGAAATCATGCGGCTGGTTGTGAGTTACTGTATGTCTGCATATGTTGGGGTAATGTGTTGGCAAGTACAAGAAATAGCTTGAGATATGTACCAGTACACAGAAATATGTCGAACCAGTTGGACTTGTTGTGAAGTTTCTTTATACTGCCCTGCCTCCTTCTGAGTGACAGCAGGGAGGCATCACTGGCATCTGATTGACACTGCCCCCTAGTGACCACTGTAGTGCAGTGCAAAACACCACACATACCTGTGACAGAAGCAAGTATTACTACTAATAAGAATATTGATAGATAGAAGTATGTGTTTTTGTTTTGCATTAAAAATATGCAGACACACATAGATACATACCTGTTAATTATTACACAAACATAGTCTTCAGTGTTTTGCTTGTGGCTGCTATGTCAGAAGGGACAGAACTCTTCTGAAAACGAGCTCTCCTTAACAATAACAACACCTGTGACATACAAGCTTGTGTTCATGTAATTTGTAGGAAGCAATGTGCAGGAAAGTCTTTACTCAAATTCATGAAGTGAAACTGGCTCCAGCCATGTTACCACATTCTTTCCCACAGAAAGTATTTTATACGAGCCAGGCACTGCATGATGAAGCATGTCTAATTCAGTTGACCTTATACTCTTGCCAATTGTAATGAAGGGAATCCTCATCAGTAGCATCAACTACTCATTCAACAGCACAATGACGTTGTCAGGTGAAGCTTCTTTGTATGAATTCATATTTTATATTTTTGAATTAATGAACTATATAAAAGAATCAAAGAAAAAACAAAAAGATGAAGGCTTTATATGGTGAGTAATACTGTATGTTGAATATAACAGTCTAATGTGTTGGCAAATTAGAAAATGTTTTATTTAATCCAAAGAGATTTTACCAAATGCTTTACACCCCAGTATGTATTCTTATTAAGTCTAAAAGTGGTTGTCCATCTTCCCAAATCATAAAAATAACTGTCTTGGGAGCCAAAAGGGTATTTAATTGTCACACTAATTAAATACTCTACTCTAATACTCTGTAACTAAGGTTATCTATAAGTACTGTGAGTTTACCTGTAATGCACTATATTAGTAAAATGGTCTTGCCTGCAAAATATGTGTGTTAAAGCTGCAGTTCAGCAAAAACAAACCTGATCCCCGTACCTTTGTAATCTCTGTGGCCCTCTCTTTTTAATACAACCATTGACATTTTCCATTTCATTTTTACCATTGAATTTCTGTTTTTATTACTAAACATTATAATTTTTCCATTAGAAAAAAGCTTTGAGTCAGGTTGCACATTGTTAGATGTCAAGTTATTTTCTAGCTTTTAGAAAATAGTTGCTAATCGTCATAAAAAGGGATTACCTCGCCATGATTTAAATATTTTCATCAGACCAACAGAGGGAGACATTTCCCTGGCCTACTCTTAGTGCAGCCTCATCACTGCAGTGAGTGACCTATTTCAAAGCTACTTTCTGGCCTCTGTTTGGGTGTAGTACTGGTCATTAAGAATATATGAAGCGGACTCATATCAGTCTTTCTGCTGCAGTTTAAAAAAAAAAGAAAAAAAAAACAGGGTGCAGATTGAATTTGTTAAAAAATAATTGTCCCTGCACCCACACAGGCAGAGATTAACCCAGTATCTGGACCAATGGGAATGCACTACCAGATAGTTGTAGTTTAACGATGCTCTGTGACCCACAAAATTTACCAGAATAAGCAGGAGGGGGTTTATCAGTGTGTGGAAAAACTACAGTGAGCTTTCTGTGGCCAAACGAGCCTCACTTCTCTGCGGGTGAGAGTACAGCTGCAGAGATTATCCCATCCAACACGCGTCATCAATGTCGCCTCACGACAGGGCTCCAGTTGCTCTGTATGGTTTGTGTTTGTGTGTGTGTGTTCAATTCAATAATCGGCCCGGTTGGAGACGGCGGGTTGTGCGGCCATAAGCCGACCTGGAATTTTCTCAATAAAGGTCTAATCTTTACGGGAAGCTGTACAGTGCTCGAAGGAGTTTCTTGTTTTTCCTTCTTTATTTAACCAATTTTCCTGCAGACTCACTCCAATATCTCACACCAATGTTATTAAGTCACACTCTGTTTACAGTCAACCGTGTATGGTTGGGTATTAGTGAGGTCTAGTTGAATGACCTTGTGTTGATCCACTGCAAAAAGCTAGCCTTGACTCCTACATATTCTCTGGGGCCAAATGTCTCTGGACATTTTTCTTTTTGAACATCTCATTTCAGAACCTTGGGCATTGATCTGCTGCTCCAACAGCCTCCTTCTTTAAGGTGTTTGATGGAGCTGAACCTGGCTTCATGTACAGAAGCATTGTCAAGTTGAAAGAGGAGAGTTAAACATCTAAAATTTAGTTGCAATTCTCTGAAATGATTAGTTTGACATTTGAAAATGTTGTTGTTCCCTCTGTTACTGTCCATTAACACTAGAGGTGGAGCCAGTTATCTTAGCGTAAAGAATAGAAACTGAGGGAAACATCTAGCCTGGCACGCAACAAAATTCTGAAATCTGTCTACATCACTTCTAAGTCTCTCCTTGAGTTGTGTCGTCACCGTGATGTCATCGTCAAGCAGGAGACTCTTGAAATCACAGCTCAAACCCAAGAATTAGTCTAACACTTAAAACTGGGGTTGGTCGTTTTTATTTTGGCGTCTTTTGGTAAAACTGTCATAATAACTTTTCAGCATATTGTAATTCAGGGGGCCTGAGAGAACAATAGACATCTGCACTTCCTCTTGGCTCTACATTTAGACTTCAGAAAATCTATCCTAAGACTTTAGGCCATTTACGGGTCATCGCATGGAGAGCGCATTCCTGTTGGTTTTTCTAGAAATGGAGATGCCTGTGCACGTCCCTTCAGATGTTAAAACTGATTCTAATTCGAAAGTGCGTCGCATCGACACATGGTTGTCCACTATTAGGGTGTTTTTGACTGCGACTTCCATCTTGTAAGGGCCAACAGCCCACAGACCGCAGCCTCCACGACAAGAGGTGTGAAGGTGTGCTTACGGCGACAAGATGCCCAGGCAGCGGTGTATGTTGAGGCCCACATGGAAAACAACAGAGGACCCTGGTTCCCCCTGCTAATCTAAGGTAAGCCGATCAGTTGCTGGACAATGGTGTCCACATACTTTTGGCCACTAAGTATATTCACTTTGGAAGCGTATGTCTGTGTTTTGGATGCATGAGTGTGCAAGAGATTTAGTGTGGCTAATCAGGTCAGGTTTGATCTCTCTCAGTCATCAAGACCCACTTAGAATCAAGATCATATCCACATGTCACACACACCCACACCCACACACGCACACGCACACGCACACACACACACACGCACACACACACACACACACACACACACGTAAGGCTGAGCTTTAACTTATGTGCAAAGTAGAGAGTCATGGCTCACTCCAAACTTGACAAGAAACCCTCTCCCTACAGCTAAATTTGTCGTAACTTGAGAGAGACGGGAAATGACACACAGTCTAGCAGATTAAAAACCACAAGACCAAGCCCACAAACATTGATTATAAGCCTTCAAACACACACCTCTAACTCTTACCCTAACCCTTACCTTAAGCTCACCTTAAAGTCTTTGTACCAAAATGTAACAATTTACATTATGTGGACTTGTGGTCTCTGTAAAGTCAATGTATAAACTTATATACAGTGCATCCGGAAAGTATTCACAGCGCTTCACTTTTTCCACATTTTGTTATGTTCCAGCCTTATTCCAAAATGGATTAAATTCATTTTTTTCCTCAAAATTTGACACACAATACCCCATAATGATAACTTGAAACAAGTTTGTTTACAATTTTTGCAAATCTATTAAAAATAAAGAATGAAAATATAACACGTACATAAGTATTCACAGCCTTTGCCATGACACTCAAAATTGAGCTCAGGTGCATCCTGTTTCCACTGATCATCCTTGAGGTGTTTCTACAACTTGATTGGAGTCCACCTCTGGTAAATTCAGTTGATTGGACATGATTTGGAAAGACACACACCGTCTATATAAGGTCCCACAGTTGACAGTGCATGTCAGAGCACAAACCAAGCCATGAAGTCCAAAGAATTGTCTGTAGACCTCCGAGATAGGATTGTATCGAGGCACAGATCTGGGGAAGGGTACAGAAAAATGTCTGCAGCATTGAAGGTCCCAATGAGCACAGTGGCCTCCATCATCTGTAAATGGAAGAAGTTTGGAACCACCAGGACTCTTACTAGAGTCGGCCGCCCGGCCAAACTGAGCGATCGGGGGAGAAGGGCCTTAGTCAGGGAGGTGACCAAGAACCCGATGGTCACTCTGACAAAGCTCCAGCGTTGCTCTGTGAAAAGAGGAGAACCTTCCAGAAGGACAACCATCTCTGCAGCACTCCACCAAGCAGGCCTGTATGGTAGAGTGGCCAGACGGAAGCCACTCCTCAGTAAAAGACACATGACAGCCCACCTGGAGTTTACCAAAAGGCACTGAAGGACTCTCAGACCATGAGAAACAAAATTCTCTGTTCTGATGAAACAAAGATTGAACTCTTTGGCCTGAATACCAAGCGTCAATACTGGAGGAAACCAGGCTATATATCACCTGGCCAATACCATCCCTACAGTGAAGCATGGTGGTGGCAGCATCATGCTGTGGGGATGTTTTTCAGCGGCAGTAACTGGGAGACTAGTCAGGATGGAGGGAAAGATGAATGCAGCAATGTACAGAGACATCCTTGATGAAAACCTTCTCCAGAGCGCTCTGGACCTCAGACTGGGGCGAAGGTTCATCTTCCAACAGGACAACGACCCGAAGCACACAGCCAAGATCACAAAGGAGCGGCTTCAGGACAACTCTGTGAATGTCCTTGAGTGGCCCAGGCAGAGCCCAGACTTGAACCCGATTGAACATCTCTGGAGAGATCTGAAAATGGCTGTGCACCGACGCTCCCCATCCAACCTTATGGAGCTTGAGAGGTCCTGCAAAGAAGAATGGGAGAAACTGCCCAAAAATAGGTGCCAAGCTTGTAACATCATACTCAAAAAGACTTGAGGCTGTAATTTCTTCCAAATGTGCTTCAACAAAGTATTGAGCAAAGGCTGTGAAAACTTATGTGCATGTGATTTTTTTTTTTTTAATTTTTCAATAGATTTGTAAAAATTTCAACCAAACTTTTTTCACTTTGTCATTATGGGGTATTGTGTGTAGAATTTTGAGGGAAAAAATGAATTTAATCCATTTTGTAGTAAGGCTGTAACATAACAAAATGTGGAAAAAGTGAAGCCCGCATTATCAGTTACACAAGTACACACACATAGCCACATCACTTGATACAACTTGACATCATGAATTTAGTTCACCACCACATACAATAGTAACATGATCCAAGTTTTCCTCCTATCTGTTTTTTTTTTTTTTGTGCAGTGTGTGTGATGGTTTGATTGGACCCACTTATTGCAGACGAATAGCTGCACTGCCTCCTGTCTTTGTGTTTCATTGTCGAGCATCATAAGAGTATCAGCAGAGTGTTTTCCTGGGAATCTCTGCTCGGTATGGCTCAGGTCTCTCTGTCTATTGTGTAGCAACGAGGGCAGGTCCAAGCCGCTTATTATACGAGAGTTTGCTTTTGTTTACACCCTGTGAAAAGGCGGCATGTGCATGTCTGCCAGTCTCAGTGTGTGTAGAATAAGCCATCCTTAAAGAATAATAACGATAACTGTAGTTTTTTTTTTGTGGTTTTGCCCAATGTTTCTGTAACTGTGTGTGTTTCAGTAGCTTTCACTGGTTTAACATTTCGGAAATGCACTTAATAGCTTTTTTTTTCAAGTTGAGAAGATCAATACCACTATCATATCTGTCCAGTAAAAATGATTAGTTTAGCGTATAGCAAAAAAAACTGGAAGTAGGAGGAAACTGCTACCCAGGCTAGCTTTCTGAAATTATAAAAGCAATAGTTCAACATTTTGGGAAATCTCTGTCACTGAGATTGCAAGGAAACGGGTGAAAACTGCAGGACGTTATTGCAACAGACCAAGAAGTAACCTTGCACATAGCCAGCTGTACAACCACAACTTCTTGTTTGTACACAGATGATTTAATCTGTTGTTTCCCCTTGTTTCCTGTCTTTATGTTACTTTTTGATGGCTGTAGCTTCATATTTATTGTAGAAATATGAATAGTAGTATCTCTGCATGCTAATGCTGGAGAAGAAAGCAAACAAGTTAAATTTAGGTAAAAAAAAAAAAAAAAAGAAAGAAGTAATGATTATTGCTTTAAATACTGTGAACTCACTAAATTTTTTGCTGCAAAGATATTTGATGAGTGAAACTGGAAATGTGACAGCAGCCATTTAGATTGAGGTGAAAGCAAGATATCAAAGGTACACAGGAAATTTCTGGAGTGAAATATCCTGGAGTTAAATAAAGAGTTTGATTTTGGGAGTTTATTTTCTAAGTTAGATGCCAGCTTGTGTTCAGTGTTACTATTTGGTGGGGTAATATTTTGGGGTTCATTCGCAGAGTGTTGAGGAGCACGATTCAACACGACTCCTGGTATTTACTGCACAGCTTTGTTGCTGTATTAGCATATCCTAGCATGCCTTAGTTATTTCTTTATAACTTTTGAGAATAAAGCAACCAAATGAAATCAAAGTGATGGACAGAAATTACATTTAGTTTTGTTAAAACATGCTGTTTATTAATATTTCAATGAAGACATAATGATAAATAAAATGGGGCTATCATTCAAAAACATAAGTGTACAAAGTAGGAACGTAACATATATACCAATCACTGGCAATATTGTACTGGTCAGTTAGCAACTCATTACACAAAGTGTTCATGCAGCATCAGTATATAACCACACTGCATATAACTGTTAAATTATAAATTTGTGACAAATTTGTTTTCTTGTTGTAATTCTTACCTAAAACCTTTATAGTATGATGAAATTTAAACTCCATGAATGTAAAACAATACACACTTTTAAGTGTTGACTGTTGACCCTGTGAAAGAGTTTCACATTCAAACAACTCAAGGTTAAAGTAAAATTAACTCTTCAAGGGAGTCGAGTTTTAGGGGAATATCCTCAACTTTAGTCAGTCACTCCATCGCAGTCTTGAGAATGAACTTGCAGACGACCAGACTAAGGGTAAAGAGACACCACAGCAAGTAGCAGGAGTGAAAGCATGGGAGAACATTACCGAAGAGGTTAGAAAATGTCTGCTGTCGTCTGTTGGTCGAACACTAAGGCAAAAAGGTTTATCATGATTTTGTTTGACTTATCTGTCCATTTATTTTTGTACATCTCACAATGTGTTAAAAGAGCTACACACACTGTTATTTCTGTAAACCTAGAAAAGCTTTATCTGCTGTTACTCGATGATGTCTAACGCCCAGCACGACTTCTGCTTCCACTTGAAATAATAAAGCAGGAGAAGTTATCTGAGAAACCTTCTTAATGATGTATTGGGATTGCTAAAGGTTGATTGCGAAATCTCCACCACACCTGTAAACTTCATATTGTATATGCTCCTTTATTTGCAGAATCTATTCAAGGCCTGTGGGATCTGTTAAGTAAGTATTAATGTCAAATGTATTGAGCAACACATCCAACGGCCTCGGCCTCCTCCCTGCCAGAGTTCAGCCACTGTGTTGAAACGTTATTTCTGTGTGAGCACATCTGACTCAATCTCAGTTTCCTATACACACACACACTTGCAAGTTCCCTACCGTGTGTGTGTGTGTGTGTGTGTGTGTGTGTGTGTGTGTGTGTGTGTGTGTGTGTGTGTGTGTGTGTGTGTGTGTGTGTGTGTGTGTGTGTGTGCGCGCGCGCGCGCGAGTGAATGTGTGTTAGGACTTTATCTG